>NW_006415208.1:4156-5206 GCF_000296735.1 Chrysochloris asiatica | reverse complement strand
AAAAAAAAAAGAAGAAGAAGAATAGATTTGATACGTTAGACACCAATGGCCAAAGAATTGTGGAATGACGTCAAGAATATCATACAAGGAGCAAGGAAAAGGTCATTAATAATACAGAAAAGAAAGACAAGACCAAAATAGATGTCAGAAGACACTCTCTAACTTGCTCTAGAGCAAGAGAAGCTAAAGCACATAGAAGAAATGAGGAGGTAAAAGACCTGAACAGGAGAAGGCAGCAGGATGGCATACTAGATAGAAAGGCTGTAGGCACCTCTATAACAAAGAATTGCAGCCCATGGCAATTTCAATATTCTCCTCCAACACCATAACTCAAAAGCACCAATTCTTCTATGGTCTTCCTTATTCACTGCCCAGCTTTCACATGCCTATGAGGTTATTGAAAATACCATGGCTTGGTTCAGCTGCACCTAAATCCTCAAGCTGACATCTTTACTCTTTGACACTTTAAAAAGGTCTTGTGCAGCAAATTTGCCTAATGCAATATGTTGTTTGATTTCTTGACTGCTGCATCCATGAGTGTTGATAGTTCATATTGAAGAATGAAGTCCTTGACAACTTCAATCTTTTCTCATTTAAGAATGTTGTTTTTTGGTTCAGTGGTGAGGATTTTTGTTTTCTTTACATTGACATGTAATCCATATGTGCTCTTTGATCTTCATCAGTATTTTAAGTCCTCTTCACTTTCAGCAAGCAAGGTTGTATCATCTGCATATTGCAGGTTGTTTGAGTGTCTTCCTCCAATCTTTATGCCACCTTTTTTTTCCATATAACCCAGGTACTCAGATTGTTTGCTCAACATACAGGTTAAATGTTGTTGTTGTTGTTGTTATGTGCCGTGGAGTCAGTTCCGACTCATAGCGACCCTGTACAGGGTTTACGAGGCTGTAAATCTTTACAGAAGCAGAAAGCCTCATCTTTCTTCCGCGGAACAGCTGGTAGTTTCAAACTGCTGACCTTGTGGTTTGCAGCCCAATTCGTAACCACTATGCTACCAGAGCTCCTGGAATAAGTATGGTGAAATAATACAAC
>NW_006415208.1:1943-2951 GCF_000296735.1 Chrysochloris asiatica | reverse complement strand
TTTTATCTTTTCCTTCTTTCTTGTCTTCTTAATGACTTTTTGCTTTCTTCATGTATGATGTTCTTGATGGCATCCCACAACTCTTCTGGTCTTTGGTCTTAGGTGTTTAATGTATCACATCTGTTCTTCAGATGATCTCTAAATTCAGGTGGAATATATTCAGGGTCATATATTGGCTCTAAAGAACTTGTTTTCATTTTCTTCAGCTTCTGTTTGAATTTGCATATGAGCAATTGATGATCTGTTCCACAATCTGCCCCCTGGCAATTTTTTGGTTGATGATATGGAGCATTTCCACTTTCTCTTCCCACAGATGTAGTCAATTTGATTTCTGTGTATTCCATCTGGTGAGGTCCATGTGTATAATCATCTTTTATGCTGTCTAAAGAAGGTATTTAAAATGAACAAATCGTTGATTTTGCAGAATTCTATCATGTGATCTCCAGCATCATTTCTATCACCAAGGCCATGTTTTCCAACTACTGATCCTTCCTCTTTGTTTCCAAGCTTTGCACTCCAATCACCAGTAATGATCAATACATTTTAAAAATGCTTTATTGTAAATTATGTGCTAGTTTACATGGGAGAGCATTAGTTTTACATTCATCATATCATATATCATTTCATTGCCATGATTACAATCCCCTCCATGCATCATCAAACAACCAAAGGGTATACCCCACAAGCCTGCCCGTCGGTCATCAGCATACAGCCCCTCTCCCTCTCTGGGTCTCAAGTCCTCAGCAGCATCCCATTGTCACTGCCTCCATCTCTGGTGTCTCTGTTTCTCTGGGTAAGGTCCCACATTCTGCTCTTCTCCCTTGATCGTCCCAGAAACCTCTGCTCCTGGACTGCAAAATCAACCACTCTCCTCCTTTTGTTACAAAGCATCTACCTTTACGATTCCAACCCTGATAGTCAATCCTGATAGCAATTATTCACTATTGCACCACAAGATTCCTATCCCCATCTCCTTTCCTCAACCCCACCCAGACAGATTGGATACTA
>NW_006415208.1:0-1648 GCF_000296735.1 Chrysochloris asiatica | reverse complement strand
AGGGGGTGGGGATGGTCCTCACAGTAGAGATATGTTCCCTCTTCTGAGCTACTGCATCCATAGGTGTAGGTCAAGTTCATCAAACTGTATCTTGTTTCTTCTTCTAGTTGAGTTCTGATCATCCAGCCATTGAAGCCAGGTCAAGTGGGTATTAGCTGCAAGTGTGGGTTTTCTTGTGCATATGCCCTCAATTCTTATCAGCTGGATGCTTCACTTTGCACTCCAGTCCTCTGTGGCTATGTCACTGACTCTGGGCCCAAGAGTCACCAGGTCTTGCCATACTGCTAGCCAGCCAGGTCTCCACCCAGATTCACAGGAATCTATTGAATGTGGTAGGACTTAGCTCACAGTTTCGTTGCTGTTTTTCCCTCACTTCCCCTTATTGGTGACCAACGTGGTCACCAGTCAGAATACATGTCTGCTCATGTATTCCCCTTAAGTCTTAGCCTTGGAAGGGGGTTTGCCCTGAAGAGACCCAACCACTTGCCTTGATGTCTCCTGGGCAAGCAACTTGCTTGTACTTGTAGTAGTCATTCTGACTGCTGTTATTTTTTTGTATTTTTCCTGTCGGTCTTTCTTTCAAGAAGTATCTTCTGTTCTTCTAGCCGCTCCAGGATGGTCTGCTTGTCCTTTTAAGTGGAGATTTCCCACCTCAGAAGATTTTGGATGGGGTTCAGGATTCCAACTATGGTCTTATGCTATGCAGAGGCTCTGCAGAAAGTCTCCTTTACTGGGCAAGTTGTAGCCCCATTTTAGGTATTCCAATCAGTTATAGGCAGAAGACAGACTTACAAGCTGTCTATGATGATATTTCTGGCTATTCCTTTCTCTTCCCCTCAAGTATCTATTTTACAATGGTATGCAAGGAAACCAAGATTCAAAAGACAGCCAAGCATCTTAACCTTATTTTCCCCCTTTTACCCATTTAAACCATGCCTCAATCCTATATCACAGATCCCTGTTTTTCCAGGGTTGTGCATACATCATTATTTACCTCTGTCACATTTAGCCCATGCAAACATGCTTAACTGTTCTCCCATTCACCTTGTTCTTCCATTCCCCTACTCCTTCTTGTGTATTGGCCCACTCCCCAGTACCCAAACTATCCTGTGTCTATTCCATACCCTGTGTTCCACCTTGCCATCCCTCTCCTCACCCTACCCCCCACATCCTGCTTGTTGTTGTTGTTGTTAAGTGCCATCGAGTCGGGTCCGACCCATAGCGACCCTGTACAGGGTTTCCGAGGGTGTAGTAGCCAGCAAAAAAATTTTTTTTCTTCTCCTTTTAGTATGGGTTCTTTTTCTTAGTCTTTTACAATAGTGGTCCTATGCAGCATTTCTTCTTTTTGACTGACTAATTTCACTCAACATAATGTCCTCAAGGTTCATCCACATTATGCAGTGTCTTACAGCTTCTTTGTTATTCTTCAAAGTATTCCATTGTGTGTATGTACCACAGCTTGTTTATCCAGTCTTCAATTGATGGACACTTTTGCTGTGTACATCTTTTTGCTATTGTAAATAGTGCTGCTATGAACATTGGTGTGCATATATCTATTCATATTATGGCTCATATTCCTTGTGGGTAAATACCAAGTAGAGGAATTGCTGGACCATAAGGTATTTCTATTTCCAACCTTCTGAGGAAG
>NW_006415207.1:3376-4524 GCF_000296735.1 Chrysochloris asiatica | reverse complement strand
AGAACTGACTCCTCAGCACTTAGAAAACAACATACATATAAGTAGCAAAGAATTCCAAGCACAATTAAAAACAAATAACCACATGTCCTTCATTGTGGGACTCTTTATAAATGAAATTGTTGTACATAAATATTAATTTCAAGATTTAGTAAATTTTCAGTTGCTCTTCAATACCTTTTGTAAATTTAAAAATAAAATCTACAGTGAAAACCTGTATCTTTCTCATGATATAGACTCTAAAAGGAGCCTGTTTGCTGCTTGTATTTGGTGCGGTCAAGTTGGTTCTCACTCATAGCAACCCTACGTACAACAGAACTCATTTTACTGTCTGGTAAAATGAGGTTAAAATGTGTAAATTACACTTAGTCCAAATTTTTAAATGAAAATCCCTTAGGAGCCTAGTAGTGAAGGTCAGTACTGCTTACTAAATTCAACACAGCCAATTGATCTCCAGCTTTGGAAGAGATCACTGTTTCCTCATTTGAGTTTGTGTATAATTGTGCTTATGGGTCCTATCATGCAGGGACTACCTCTTTTTATAAACCAGAACTCATATTCAATGCAGTGAGATGCTTGTGGTACTAGCGAGATACATTGTTATTGAAAGTGAATGAGGAACAACAGATTGAAATCTCTCTCATGCTCATTTTGTGAGTAGAATGGTAAATTGAATTTCCTGTACTACATAAATAAATGTCTACTTTTCCTCTCTCTAAGCATGTGTTTAGGGGGAAAAAGAAGTCTGAAGGAAAAAACTCAGGGGTGTAGGGTGTATGGGTTAAGGTTTCCCAATGTAATCCCCATAGGACAACCCTTACTACCCTTGAAGAATAGACAGGTGGATTGATGTGGCGGAACCAATTCCTCAGCAGAACTTCCCGGGCATTTTTCTAGCCAACACAGTTCTCAATTTTTAAAAAATTCTTCATAAGCCCCTGTGATTATTCTGTGTTCTTGGAGAAATTTTAACAAGATTAACCCTTTGGGATTCCTAAAAATAGTTGCCATGACCTTCTGAGCTGACCTCTCTGCTTGAATTTAACTGTTCCAGCAGATCTCTCAGAAACCACCGTTCTGGTTGGACCTTTAAATTGAAAGTGACTTAAAGAGACTAAGACAAGTGTATTTACTTAGACAAACTGTTCACA
>NW_006415207.1:1111-2153 GCF_000296735.1 Chrysochloris asiatica | reverse complement strand
TACAATTAAGTGTTCTGGAATACCCATTCTTGGCAATATTGTACATAGTTTTTTATGATCCACATAGAAGTCTCTGCACAGTCAAGTAAGCATCTTTCTGGCAGTCTCTGCTGTCAGCCAAGATCCATCTGATGTCAGCAATAATATATCCAGTGTCATGTCCTTTTCTGAATCTTGCTTTAATTATTGGCAATTCCCTATTTATGTACTGTTGCAATGGTTTTTTAATTATCTGCAGCAAAAATTTTTCTTGCAGGTAACTTTAATGATATTTTTAGATGATTTCTGAATTCTGTTGGGTCATCTCTATTTGGAATGGTCACAAATATGGACCTCTTCCAACTGGTTGACCAGCAGCTGTCTTCCAAATTTTTTGGCATAGATGAGTAAGCACCTGTATGGCTGCATTAGTTTGTTGAAAAATTTCAATTCATTGTTCACCAATTCTTACAGCCTTTTTTCCATTAGTGCCTGCAGTGTTCCTTGTACTTCTTTATCCATTACTATAGGTTCTTGTTACCACTCATCTGTCAGTTTGTCGTACTGTGGTGGCTTCTGAGTTGCTGTGATTCTGGAAGCTATGCCACCGGTATTTTAAATACCAGCAGGGCCACCCATGGTGGACAGGTTTCAGATGAGCTTCCAGATGAAGACAGACTAGGAAGAAGGAGTGACAAACTACTTTCGAATATTTAGCCACTGAAAACCTTATGAGTTGCAGAGAAACACTGCCAGATATAGTGACGAAAAATGAGCCCCTCGGTTGGAAGGCACTCAAAATGTGACTGGGGAAGAGCTGCCTCCTCAAAGTAGAGTTGACTGTGATGATGAATGGATTAAATCCTGTGGGAGTAAAGCCCGCAGGACCTTCATCTGTTGATGGGGCACAACTCAAAATGAAGAGAAACAGCTGTAAGTTGTTCCATTAATAATCGGAACATGGAATTTAGGAAGTATGAATCTAGGAAAATTTGAAATTGTCAAAAATGAAATGGAATACATAAACATTGATATCTTAGGCATTAGTGAGCTGAAATGGACT
>NW_006415207.1:0-601 GCF_000296735.1 Chrysochloris asiatica | reverse complement strand
TTTAAGTTCAACCATTTTAAGAAGTAGCATATGATCAAGAGCCAATGATACTGAAGGAAGAAGTCCAAGGTGCATTGAAGGAATTGGCAAAGAACAAGGCACCAGGAATTGACAGAATTATAATAGAAAACTTTCAGGAAAGTAAGGCGGCACTGGAGGCACTCACTCATCTATGCCAAGAAATTTGCTAGACAACTATCTGGACGACTGATTGGAATAGATCCGTATTTGTGCCCATTCCCAAGAGAGGTGACTCAATGGAATGTGGAAATCATTGGAGAATATCTTTGATATCCCATGTGAATAAAGTTTTACTAAAGGTAATACATAAATGGCTGCAAGCATACATTGACAGAGAACTTATAGGAGTCCAAGCTGGATTCAGAAGAGGACATGGAATGAGGGATATCATTGTTGATGTCTGATGGATGTTGGCTGAAAGCAGAGAATACCAGAAAGATGTTTATCTGTGCTCTATTGATTACTCAAAGGCTTTCAATTGTGCGAATCACAACAAGCTATGGACAACATTGCAAAGTATGAGTATTCCAGAACACTTAATTGTGCTCATGAGGAATCTGTACATGGACCAAGAGGCAGT
>NW_006415206.1:4078-5192 GCF_000296735.1 Chrysochloris asiatica | reverse complement strand
GATGCCACCTGGCTGGTCCATCTCATTGGGGGTCTTCCTCTTCTTCTCTGACCCTCCACCTTACCCAGCATGACATCCTTCTCCAACGATTGTTTCCTCTGGACAATATGTCCAAAGTAGGAGAGACGAAGCTTAGCCATCCTGGCCTCCAAGGAGCACTCTGGCCTCACTTCTTCCAAAACAGATCTATCAGGTCAGTTAGTAGGCTAAAATCCTATTAACTGAATGTCTGACATAATGAGCCAGATACAAGATCTTGGGTAAGAGCTTGCCCAAAGCAATCTAATAATTGGTATCAAATTATGCTCCCAAGAGAAACTAAGGGTGATAACTTGGGCCACACCCTCTAGTGAAGTGGTGGCATCCTTAAACCTTAGTTTCATTGTAATCATTACTCTTCAGTTACATCTTAATCTTTACCACCTTAAAAAATCATTTCAAAACAGGTCCACAATCACAGATATAGAGACTAGAATTGATTGTTGCTGTTGTTGTTGTTAGGAGTCATCTAGTCGGTACTGACCCGTAGCAACTTTATGCACAGCAGAATGAAACACTGCTCAATCCTGGACCAAACTTACTACTGTTGCCACACTTGAGTCCATCGATGCTGCCACTTGACCAATCCATCTTATTGGGGGTCTTCTTCTTTGTCTCTGACCCTCCACCCTACCAAACATGATATCCTTCTTCAATAACTGGTCCCTCCTGACAATATGTCTGAAGTATGATAGTCGAAGTTTGGCCATCTTGGCCTCCAAGGAGCACTCTGGCTGCACTTCTTCCAAAATGGATCTATTGGTTTTTTTGGCAGTCCATGGAACTTTCAGTGTTCTTCTCCAAAACCATAACTCAAAAGCATCAATTCTTCTAGAGCAGTCCTTATTCACTTTCCAGCTTTGAAATGCTTATGAGGATATTGAAAACACCATGGCTTGGGTCAGGTGCACCTTAGTCCTCAAGTTGACATCTTTGCTATTCAACACTTTAAAAAGGTCTTGTGCAGCAGATTTTCCTAATGCAATACGACCTTTGATCTCTTGACTGCTGCTTCCGTGAGTATTGATAGTTGAAACAAGAAGAATGAAGTCCTTGACAACTTCAATCTTTTCTC
>NW_006415206.1:0-999 GCF_000296735.1 Chrysochloris asiatica | reverse complement strand
CTCTTCCCTGGAGAGCAAATTTGAGTATCTCTTTTGATATCCATTTTGACCTTTTCCTTCTTTCTTGTCTTCTCAATTACTTTTTGCTTTCTTCATATATGATGTTCTTGATGTCATCCCACAACTCTTCTGGTCTTCAGTCATTAGTGTTTAATGTATCAAATCTGTTCTTCAGGTGATCTCTAAATTCAGGTGGGATATATTCAAGGTCATATTTTGGCTCTCATGGCCTTGTTTTCATTCTCTTCAGCTTCAGTTTGAATTTGCATGTGAGTAATTGATGGTCTGTTCCACAGTCTGCCACTGGCCTTGTTTTCACTGATGATATAGAGCCTTTCTATGGTCTCTTTCCAAAGATGTAGTCAGTTTGATTTCTATGTATTCCATCTGGTGAGGTTCATGTGTGTAGTCATCTGTTATGTTGTCTAAAGAAGGTATTTGAAATGAACAAATCATTGATTTTGCAGAAATCTATCATGCATTGTCCAGTATCATTTCTATCACCAAGGCCATATTTTCCAACTACTGATCCTTTCTCTTTGCTCCCAACCTTTTCATTCCAATCACCAGTAATGATCAATACATTTTGATTACATGTTTGATTGATTTCAGATTGAAGAAGTTGGTAGAATTCTTCTATGCCATCCTCACTGGCTTTAGTGGTTGGTGTGTAAATTCAAATAATAGTGATATTAACTAGGCTTACCTGTAGGTAAGCATGGATAATATCCTATTACAGACAGCGTTGCACCTCATGCCTGATGTGGATATGTTCTTTTTGACAATGAATGCAACACCATTCCTTTTCAATTTGTCAGGCCTGGCATAGTTAACTATGTGGCTGTCAGATTCAACATGGCCAATACCAGTCCATTTCAGCTCACTAATGCCTAAGATATCTATGTTTATGCATTCCATTTCATTTCTGAAAACTTCCAATATTCCCAGATTCATACTTTGTACATTCCATGTTTCGATTTTCAATGGATGTTTACAGCT
>NW_006415205.1:0-4899 GCF_000296735.1 Chrysochloris asiatica | reverse complement strand
AACATATTGGACTTGTCTGCCAAGTAGCTAGCTCTCAGTTTATGTACACATTGGACACATCTGCCATCTAGCTAGAACTCTGTATATGGAAATGTTGCACTACCCTGGCATGTTGCTAGCTCTCTGTATATGAACATATTGGACTTGTCTGCCAAGTTGCTAGCTCACAGTTGATGGACACGTTGGACATTTCTGCCATGAAGCTAGAACTCTGTATATGTAAATGATGCACTACTCTGCCATGTAGCTAGCTCTCTGTATATGGACATTTTGGACTCGTCTCCTGTGTAGCTAGCTCTCTGTATATGGAAATGTTGGACTGATCGGCCAAGTAGGTAGTTCTCTGCCTATGAACCTATTCGACTTGTCAGCCATGTAGCTAGCTCACAGTACAAGGACTTGTTGGAAACATCTGCCATGTAGCTAGAACTCTGTATATGGAAATGTTGCACTACACTGCCATGTAGATAGCTCTCTGTATATTGACATTTTGGACTTGTCTGCCATGAGGCTAGCTCTCTGTACATGGATATGCTGTACTAATCTGCCAAGTAGAGGGCTTTCTGTATATGAACATATTGGACTT
This sequence comes from Chrysochloris asiatica, assembly GCF_000296735.1. NCBI lineage: Eukaryota > Metazoa > Chordata > Mammalia > Afrosoricida > Chrysochloridae > Chrysochloris > Chrysochloris asiatica. Next base: position 4,313 of record NW_006415205.1, on the reverse strand, counting down.
GTCTGCAATGAAGCTATCTCTCAGTACATTGGACATGTCTGCCATGTAGCTATCTCTCTGTACATGGATATGTTGGACTGATCTGCCAAGTAGGTAGCTCTCTGTATATGAACATATTGGACTTGTCTGCCATGTAGTTAGTTCTCAGTATAAGGACATTTTTTGACTCATCTGCCATTTAGGTGGCTCTCTGTATATGGACATATTGGACTTGTCTGCCATGTAGCTAGCTCTCAGTATATTTACACGTTTGACACATCTGCATTGTAGCTAGAATTCTGTTTATGGTAATGTTGCACTACCCTGCCATGTAGCTAGCACTCTGTATATGGACATTTTGGACTAGTCTGCCATGTATCTACCTCCTGTACATGGATATGTTGGACTGATCTGCCAAGTAAGTAGCTCTCTGTATATGAACATGTTGGCCCTTTCTGCCATGTAGGTAACTTACAGTATATGGACACATTGGACACACCTGCTATGTAGCTAGAACTCTGTATATGCAAATGTTGCACTACTCTGTCATGTAGCTAGCTCTCTGTATTCGACATTTTGGACTAGTGTGCCATGTAGCTAGATCTCTGTAAATGGATAAGTTGGACTGATCTGTCAGGAAGGTAGTGCTTTGTATATGAACATTTTGGAGTTTTCTGCAATGTAGCTAGCTCTCAGTGTATGGACAAGATGGACTCATCTGGCATGTAGCTACGACCACGTATATGTACATGTTGAACTACTATGCCAGTTAGCTAGCTTTCAGTGTATGGGCATGTTGGACACATCTGCCATGTAGCTAGAATTCCACATATGGAAATGTTGGACTCCACTGCCATGTAGCTAGCTCTCTGTTTATGAACATTTTGGACTTGTTTGACATGTAGCTAGACCTCTGTGCATGGATATTTTGGACTTATCTGCCATGCAGATAGTATATGGACACGTTGGAAACATCTGCCATGTAGCTAGAACTCTGTATATGGAAATGTCATACTACTCTGCCATTTAGCTAGCTCTCTGTATACAGACAAGTTGGAATCATTTGTCTTGTAGTTAGAACTCAGTATATGGAGATGATGCACGATCTTGCCATGTAGCTAGCTCTCTGTATATGGACATTTTGGACTTGTCTGCCATATAGCCAGCTCTCTGTACATGGATATGTTGGACTGATCTTCCAAGAAGTTAGCTGTCTGTATATGAACATAGTGGACTTGTCTGCTATGTAGCTAGGTCTCAGTATATGAACATGTTTGACTCATCTGCCATGTAGCTAGTACCCTGTTTATGGACATGTTGGACTACTCTGCCATGTAGTTAGCTCTCAGAATATGGACACGTTGGACACATCGGCCATGTAGCCAAAATTCTGTATATGGAAAGTTTCATTGCACTACTCTGCCATGTAGCTAACTTTCTGTATATAGACAAGTGGGACTCATCTGACTTGTAGCTAGAACTCTGTATATGGAAATGTTGCACTACACAAACATGTAGCTAGCTGTCTGTACATGGACACGTTGGACATATTTGCCATGTAGCTAGTACTCTGTATATAGAAATGTTGCACTATCCTGCCATGTATAGGGACATGTTGGACTCATTAGCCAGGGAGCTAGTCCTCTATATATACACATGCTGGACTAATTTGACATATAGTTAACTCTCAGTGTATGGACATGTTGGACTCATCTGCTATGAAGCTAGTACCCTGAATATGGACATGTTGGACTTCTCTGCCATGTAGCTAGCTCTCAGTATGTGGACAAGTTGGAGACATCTGCATTTTAGTAGAACTCTGTATATGGATATTTTGCACTACCTTGCCATATAGCTACCTCTCTGTATATGAACATACTGGACTTGCCTGCCATGTTGCAAGCTCTCAGTATATGGAGACGTTGGACACATCTGCCATGTAGCTACAGCTCTGTATATGGACACGTTGGACTACTATGTCATGTAGCTAGCTCTCAGTATATGAACACTTTGAACTCATCTGACATGTAGCTTAAACTCTGAATATGGAAATGATGCACTACTCTGCCATGTAACTAGCATCTGTTTATTGACATTTTGGGCTTGTCTGGCATGTAGCTAGCTTTCTGTGAATGGAAATTTTGGACTGATCTGCAATCTAGCTAGCTCTCAGTATATGGACACGTTGGACACATCTGCCATGTAACTAGAACTCTGTATATGGAAATGTTGCACTACCCTTCCATGTAGTTACCTCTCTTTGTATGAACATATATGACTTGTCTGACATGTAGCTAGCTCTAAGGACATGGACACGTTGGACACATCTGCCATATAGTTAGAACTTTGTATATGGAAATGTTGCACTCCCATTCCATGTAGCTAGCTCTCTGTATACAAAAAAGTTGGACTCATCTGCCTTGTAGTTACAACTCTGTATATGGAAATGTTGCACTTCCCTTTCATGTAGCTGGCTCTCTGTATATAGACAAGTTGGACTCATCTGCCTTGTAGGTAGAAATCTGTATATGGAAATGTTGCACTACCCTTCCATGTAGCTAGCTCTGTGTCTTTTGATATATTGGACTCGTCTGCCATGTAGCTAGCTCCCTGTAAATGGATATGTTGGACTGATCTGCCAAATAGGTAGATCTCTGTATATGAACGTATTGGACTAGTCTGTAATGTAGCTTTCTCTCAATAGATGGACATGTTGGACTCATCTGCCATGTAGCTAATCCTCTGTATATGGACATGATGGACTTCTCTGCCAAGTAGCTAGTTTTCAGACTATGGAAACGTTGGACACTTCTGCCATTTAGCTCGAACTCTGTATATGGAAATGTTACATTACTCTGCAATGTAGCTAGCTCTCTGTATATAGACAAGTTGGATTCATCTGCTGTGAGCTGGAACTTTGTATATGGCAATGTTGCACTACCCTGCCATGTAGCTAGCTCTGTATATATGAACATTTTGGATACGTCTGCCATATATCTTGTTTTTGTTGTTAAGTGCCTTCGAGTCGGTTCCGACCCATAGCGACCCTGTACAGGGTTTCCAAGGGTGTAAATCCTTACGGGAATAGAAAGCCTCATCTTTCTCCCGTGGAGCAGCTGGTAGTTTCGAACTGCTGACCTTATGGTTCACAGCCCTATTGGTAACCACTACGATACCAGAGCTCTCTGTACATGGATATGTTGGACTGATCTGCCAAGTCGGTAGTTCTCTGTATGTGAACATATTGGACTTGTCTGCCATGTAGCTAGCTCTCAGTATATGGACATGTTGGACTCATTAGCCAGGCAGCTAGAACTCTGTATATGGAAATGTTGCACTACTCTGCCATGTTGCTAGCTCTGCGTATATGAACATATTGGACTTGACTGTCATGTAACTACCTCTCAGTATGTGGACATGATGGACTCATCTGCCTTGTAGCTAGAATTCTATATATGGAAATGTTGCGCTACCCTGCCGTGTTGCTAGCTCTCCCTATATGAACATATTGGACTTGCCTGCCATGTAGCTAGATATCAGTATGTGGACATGTTGGATTCATCTGCCATGTAGTAGTACCCTGTATATGGACATGTTGAACTACTCTGCCATGTAGCTAGCTCTCAGTGTATAGACATGATGTATGCATCTGCCATGTAGCTAGAACTCTGTATGGGGAAATGTTGCACTATCCTGCCAGGTATCTAGTTCTCTTTATATGGACATTTTGGACTCGTCTGTCATATACTTATCTCATTGTACATGGATATCTTGGACTGTTCTGCCATGTAGGTAGATCTCAGTATATGGACATTTTGGACTCCACTGCTATGTAGATAGCTCTCTGTACATGGATATGTTGAACTGATCTGCCAAGTTGGTAGCTCTCTGTTAATGAACATATTGGAATTGTCTGCCATGTAGCTAGCACTCAGTATCTAGACAAGATGGACTTATCTGCCTTGTAGCTAGAACTCTGTATATGGAACTGTTGCACTACCCTCCCATGTAGTTAGCTCTCTGTATATGGACATTTTGGAATCGTTTGTCATGTAGCTAGCTCTCTGTACATGGATAAGTTGGACTGATCTGCCATGTACATGAACATTTACGACTTGTCTGCCATGTAGCTAGCTCTCGGTATATAGGCAAGTTGGACTCATTTGCCTTGTAGCTAGCTCTCCGTGTATCAACATGTTGATCTCATCTGCCATGTAGCTAGTACCCTGTATATGGACATGTTGGACTACTCTGCCATGTACCAAGCTCTCAGTATATGGACACGTTGGACACAACTGCCATGTAGCTAGAACTCTGTATATGTAAATGTTGAA
>NW_006415204.1:2574-4884 GCF_000296735.1 Chrysochloris asiatica | reverse complement strand
GAGAGAGACAAAGTGCCCATCAACTGAAGAATGGATAAACAAATTGTGGTACATACACACAATGGAATATTATGCTACATTGAAGAATAACAAGGAAGCGGTAAGCCACCGCATAACATGGATGAACCTTTAGGACATTATGCTGATTGAAATTAGTCAGTCACAAAAAGAGAAATACTGCATAGGAACACTACTGTAAAAACTAAGAAAAAGAAATTATACTAAAAGGGGGTAGGGGGAAGTCTTTGTTAGTTGTTGGGAAGTTGGTGATGGGTGGGGGGAAAGGGGGAGGGCCGAGTGCAGGGTTGGGATTGGACACAGGAGAGCTTGGGTGCTAGGGAGGGGGCAATATACAGGGAGGGAGAGGGATGCAGGGAAACGGAGCAGATGGGAGAACAATTGGGCATGTTCGAAAGGGCTAAAGGGAATAGAGATTAAGGATGATATATACACAGCCTTGGAACGGCAGGACTCTGAGATACAGGGATTGAGTTATTCTTGGAATGGGGGGGGGAATCATGTTAAAATGCTTGACTGTTTTTGTTTGTTTGTTTTAATCTTGGTTTCCCTTGCATTATAATGTAGAGTAGACACTGGAGAGGGAGAGAAAGGAATAGTTAGAAACACCACACTAGAAGGCTTGTAAGTCCGTCTACTGCCTATGACTGATTGGAATACCTAAAATGGGGCTACAGTGTACCCAGTGAACGAGGCTTCTTGCGGAGCCTTGGCAATACATAAAACTATAGGTAGAAACCAGAACACATCCAGATCTCCAGAGATGAGAAATCTCCACTTGAGAGAATGAGCAGACCAGCCTAGAGCAGCTAGAAGAATAAAACATACCTCTTGAAAGAAAGACCTGCAGGAAAAATGGTGGCAGATGGGCTGTTACTACAAGAACAAACAATTCGCTTCCCTAGAAAACATCAAGGCAAGTGGCCAGGTCTGGTCTTCTCAACGAAAACCCCCTTCCAAGAATAAGACTCAACGGAAATGCACGCTCTGATTGTTGACCACACACATCTGTGATGGGGAGAATTGGGGAAAAAGCAGCAATGAAGAAGCAAGCTAAGCCCTACAATGTTTAGTGGACTTCTGTGGACCCAGTTGGGGACCTGGTTGGAAAGCAGTGTGAAGAGGTCTGGGGACTCTTGAGCCCAGAGTCAGTGGCGTGGCCACAGAGGACTCGAAGAGGAGAATGGAGCTACTGGCAGACGGGAAGAGAGGACCTATGCACAGGAGCTCCCACACTTGCAGATGATACCCATGTGACCTGGTCCGGATGACTGGATGATCAGAGCTCAACCAAGAGAAGAAAGAAGAGGGGAAAAAGAAGAAGAAGCAGAAAAAAGAGTGAGCTGATACAGTCTGATGAACTTGACCTATACCTATGGAGCAGCGACTCAAAAGAGGGAACAAATCCTCACAGCAAGAAACATTCACACACACACCACACAAAGAATGGACGGAGAAGGGCAGCTTGGACATTGGATACTCAAATGGGGAGCGGGGGGACTACAAAGGCAAGAAGTGACTGGCTTACAGGCTTTCAAGAGGGAACCTGGTGCTAGGGTGCATGGCGGAAGGCAGAAGCTCCAGTAGGTACCATTCAATCTGTCTAGGCGGAGCTGATGAAAGGAGATACAGATGGGTAATCGTGATACTGTAGTGAATAATGCTTATCAGGATGGATTATGAGGGTTGGAAATGCAAGCGTGGAAGTTTTGTAACAAGGAAGGGAGTGAATAATTCTCCAGGATAGGAGTGGAGGCCTCTGGGACCATCAACGGAGAAGAGCCGAGAGCAGTACCCTGCCCAGAGAAACAGAGATGCCTGAGATGGAGACAATGATGATGACGTGGAGTGATGAAGCGACTGGGGACTTTGGATCCAGAGAGGGAAAGGGACTATGGGCCGAAAACTGGGGGAAGGAGAGGGAAGTGTAGGGGGCAGGTTTCTGGGATATACCCTTTGGGTGGTTGATGATGCATGGAGGGGATTGGAACAATGGCATTGAGATGATATAAAGTGGAATGAATGTAAAACTAAAGTTCTCCCATGTAAACTATCATATAATTCCCAATAAAACATAAATAAATAAATAAATAAAATGGGCATGGGATATGAATAGACACTTCACCAGCAAGGAGATATGGGCAGCCAACAAACCTATGAAGAAATGTTCATGACCAGATCACTAGCCATTAGAGAGATGCAAATCAAAACAATGAGATATCATCTCACACCAACAATAACAGCAAATATCAAAAAAGTTGAGGACAATAAATGCTGGCGGGGATACGGAGA
>NW_006415204.1:0-1547 GCF_000296735.1 Chrysochloris asiatica | reverse complement strand
AAGCAGACCAGCCTGGAGCAGCCAGAAAACCAGAAGACACTTCTTGAAAGAAGGACCTACAGGAAAAATACAAAACAACAAGAGCAGTCTGACTGTAACCACAATAACGAACAAGCTGTCTGTCCAGGAGACACCAAGTCAAGTGGTTGGGTCCTCTCAGTGCAAATCCTCCTCCAAGACTAAGACGCAAGGAGAAAATGCATTCTGATTGGCGACCATGCACGTCACCCATAAAGACAAGTAAACGAAGAACATCAAAGAAGCAGAGAGCTAAGCTCTGCATCGTTCAGCACACTATGGTTAGCCTGGGTGGAGACCTGGTCGGCCAGCAGTGAGGCAAGACCTGGGGACTCAAGGGCTCAGAATCAGTGCCACATCCACAGAGGACTAGAGTGGAGACCAAAGAGACCAATGATAAGAAGAGGGCGGACAGATGCAGGAACATCCACACCTGCAGATGATACCCACTTGCCATGGCTCCAATGATGGGGCGAACAGAGCTCAACCTGAAGAAGACAGAGGAAAAAAAAGCGTCATCTGATACAATTTGATAAACTGGACATCAACCTATAAATGCAGCAGTCCAAAAGAGGAAATAAATCCCTCCTCCAAGAACTATTCCCACCCCCTCCACACAAATAGTAGATCGGTATGGCCATCTTGAACATTGACTAACCAAAATAGGAGAAGGGATACAAAGGCAAGAAGTGAATGGCTTACAAGCTTTCAAGAGGAAACCTGGATCCACAGGGAGGGGAGGATGGTAGAGTGGCCAGTGAGTAGTATCCAACTTGTCTAGGAAGGACAGATGAAAAGAAATGCAGATGGGTCCTTTGGGAAGCAAGGGTGAATAATTGTTACCAGGACTGATTGTGAGGACTGGAAATGTAAAGGTGGACATTTTATAGCAAGGAGGGGAGTGATTAACCTTTCAGTCTAGGAGCCCTGGGACCATCAATGGAAAAGAGCAGAAAGCAGGACCCCACCCAGAAGAGCAGTGAGGCCTGAGACTGAGACAGAGAGGATGATGTGAAGAGAGAGGATGACGTGAAGAGATGAAGTGGCTAGGGACTAGGGATCCGGAAAGGGAGAGGGGCTGTGTGCTGAGGACTGTGAGGGGAGGGTGGGCAGGATTGCAAGGTGTACCCTTTGGTTGGATGATGATGCATGGACAGGATGGTAACTATGACAATGAGACGATGTATGATGGAATGAATGTAAAACTAATGTTCCTCCATGTAGACTATCACATAATACACAATAAAACATTAAAAAAAAAAAAAAAGCAAGAATCACTATAAAAAGGAACCAAACGGCCAAAGCTGGCCCTGAACTGTTTCCAACCAGAAAAAAGGCCTGAACAGGGATTGTGAAGCGGGACAAGCAGACAAAAGAGGAAATAGGCTGAAAATTAAATCCTAAGTTACGTCAAAACGACCAAAAGTGGTATCTTGAAACTTCTCAGGAAGAACACTGAAAACTGAAGCCCATTTCCTGATCACATCTACCTGGAGGCATTCAGAAAGCATAAAAAATACCAAAATACA
>NW_006415203.1:4547-5997 GCF_000296735.1 Chrysochloris asiatica | reverse complement strand
TTATCGGCATATCACAGGTTGTTAATATGTCTTCCTTCAATGCTGATGCCACATTTTTCTTTATATAACCGAGCTTCTTGAGTGATTTGCTCAGCATAGAGGTTGAATAATTTTGGTGAAAGAATACAACCTTGTCACACACCTTTCTTAATTTTAAACAATTCAGTGTTTCCATGTTCTGTTTGAACAACTGCCTCTTGGTCCCGGTGCAGATTCCTCTTGAGCACAATTAAGTGTTCTGGAATACTCATACTTTGCAGTGTTTTCCATAGCTTGTCATGATCCATACAATCAAAAGCCTTTGCATAGTCAATAAACACTGGTAAACATCTTTCTGATATTCTCTGCTTTCAGCCAAGAGCCATCGGACATCAGCAATGATATCCCTTATTCCACAGCTTCTTCTGAATCTGGCTTGAACCTCCAGAAATTCTCTGTCAATGTATGCTTGCAGCCGTTTCTGTATTACCTTTAGTAAAGCTTTACTCAAATTGGATATCAAAGAGATTGTCAAATGATTACTGCATTCCATTGGGTCACCTCTCTTTGGAAAGGGCAGAAAAATGGATCTCTTACTATCAGTCGGCCAGATAATTGTCTTCCAAATTTCTTTGGCAGAGATGAGTGTGTGCCTCCTGTGCCGCCTTACTTTCTTGAAGGATTTAAAGTTGTATTCCATCAATTCCTTTTTGCCTTGTACTTTGCCAATTCCTTCAATGCACCTAGGCCCTCCTCTTTCAGAATCATTGGCTCTTGATCACATGCTACCTCTTGAAATGGTTGAATATTAACCATTCTTCCTTTCTTGTTTTCTGATTCCAGATCTTTGCACATTTTTTTGTAATATTTGGCTTTATCTTCTCGAGCTGATATTTGAAGTTTTCTGTTCAGCTCTTGGACCTCATCATTTCTTCCATTTGCTTCAGTTTCTCTACACTGGAGAGCAAATTTCAGTGTCTCTCCTGACATCCATTTTGACCTTTTCTTTCTTTCTTGTCTTATCAATGACTTTTTGCTTTCTTCACGTATGATGCTCTTGATGTCATCCCACAACTCATTTGGACTTCAGTCTTTAGTGTTTAATGTATCAAATCTGTTCTTCAGATGATATCTGAATTCAGGTGGGATACATTCAAGGTCATATTTTGGCTCCCATGGACTTCTTTTCATTTTCTTCAGCTTCAGTTTGAATTTTCATATGAGTAATTGACGGTTTGTTCCACAGTCTGTCCCTGGCCTTGTTTTCACTGATGAAATGGAGCTTTTCCATCTTCTCTTTGCACAGATGTAGTCAATTTTATTTCTTTGTATTCCATCTGGGGAAGTCCATGTCGACTCTTATGATATCATCTCTTATGATATCTTATGATATTAAAAGAAGGTATTTGAAAGGAACAAATCATTGAGTTTGCAGAATTCTGTCATGCATTCTCCAGCATCATTTCTATCA
>NW_006415203.1:0-882 GCF_000296735.1 Chrysochloris asiatica | reverse complement strand
AAAATATGGCCTTGGAGATAGAAATGTTACTGAGGATCCAATAATAAAATTTAACAAGATCAAGAAATTATTCATTTCAGTTATCCTTTTTCAACATAAACAATGACTGTTGTGGTGCTGTAGGATCAACAATGACCTGTGAACCACTAGGTCAACAGTTCAAACCCACTAATTGCTCTTTGAAAACCCTAAACTTAATCACTATGAATCATAACCAACTAGATGTCATGTAATAACAACATACACATGGAACTTACTATATTGAATACACAGGAATCACATTTACTACATACGAGAGAAGAAACAAAGGAGATGATCAACATCATCATACAAAATAAGGCCAGGGGCCTACTGTGAAACAGGACACTCTTTGTTCATTTGTAAAATCAGGCTGAAACTGAAATGAATTAAATCAAGTACAGGGGAGTCACAATATCCCAATTGAATTTAGAAATTAACTCCAGAATAGATTTCACGCATAGGACGCTAATGAGAGATGACCAGAGGACTTATGGGATGCTATTAAAACTCTCACATATGAAGAAATTATAAGCAAATGAATGTTCCAAGAACTTTACTCAATGCATGTAATCATGGTCAACTTTACTTTGAAGAGGCAACTCATCCCCATTTTCATTTTGAATGCCTTCCCACCTGAGGGGCTCATCTTTAGGCACTATATCTGACAATATTTTGGTGCTCTTCATCATGTTTGATATAGACAACATTCAAAGTATGAGAATTACAGAACATTTCATTGTGTTCTGTAATGAGGCAGTTCTTGAAACAGAATACGCAAACACTGAATGGTTTAAAATTAGGAAAGTTATGCAACACAATTGCATTTTTCATCATATTTATTCAATCTGTATGCTGAGCAAA
>NW_006415202.1:0-4896 GCF_000296735.1 Chrysochloris asiatica | reverse complement strand
CTATAGAGTTTCCAAGGCTGCAAACTAGGAAGCCAACAGACTCCTCATCTTTCTCCCACAGAGCAATTAGTGGATTTGAACTGCCGACCTTTGGGTTAGCACTACCATCACCTTGCCTTTAAAGTGTTGAAGAGCAAAGATGTCAGCTCGAGGACTAAGGTGCGCCTGACCCAAATCATGGTATTTTCAATAACCTCATATGGATGCGAAAGCTGGACAGTGAATAAGGAAGACCATAGAAGAATTGATGCCTTTGAGTTATGGTGTTGGAGGAGGATACTAAAAGTGCCATAGACTGCCAAAAGAACCAATAGATCCGTTTTGGAAGAAGTGCAGCCAGAGTGCTCCTTAGAGGCCAAGATGGCCAAAATTCGTCACTCATACTTTGGGTATATTATTAGGAGGGAACAGTCACTGGAAAAGGATATCATGTTTGGTAAGATGGAGGGTCAGAGAAAAAGAGGAAGACCCTGAACGAGATGGATTGGTCAGGTGGCAGCATCAATGGACTCAAGTGTGGCAACAGTAGTGAGGTTGGCCCAGGATCGGACATTGTTTCGTTCTGCTGTGCATAAGGTCGCTGTGAGTCGGTACGGACTCGATGGCACCTAACAACAACAACAATACCCGGTGCCTTATTCTTTGCCAATGCCTTCAATGCATCTTGAACTTCTTCCTTCAGGATCATTGGCTCTTGATTATATACTACCTCTTGAAATGGTTAAACATCAACCATTTCTTTTCGGTACAGTGACTCTGGGTATTCCTTCCATCTTTCTTTGTAATATTTGACTTTGTCTTCTCGAAATAACTTTGAAATTTTCTGTTCAGCTCTTGTACCTCCTTACTTCTTTCATTTGTTTTGGCATCTCTACCCTGCAGAGAAAGTTTCAGAGTATTTTCTGACATTCATTTTGATCTTTTCCTTCTTTCTTGTCTTGTTAATATCCTTTTGTTTTTTTTAAGGTTTTGTTGTGAACTGAGTAATAATTTACATGGAAGAACATCGGTTTTACACTCATCATTTCATTGCAATGATTACAATCTCCTCCATTCATCATTATTCAACAGTATTTGCTTCTCTTGCCTCTATTTTTTGTTTTGTTTTGTTTTGCTTTTTGGGAGGCAATGTGCACAAAAACACTCAGGAATATATAATCATTTAAATAATCAAAGGGCACATTCTACAAGCCTCCTTCTAGGTGTCAGCACACAGCCTATATCTTTCCATGAGTCTAGAGTCCTCAGCTGCTCTCTCTCTCCATGTCCTCATCTCTACCTCCATTTCTGGTGTCGCTGTGTCCCAAATTCCGCTCAGGGTCTTCTCCCTTGATGGTCCTAGGTTCCTCTGTTCCTGGACTGTAAGTTTAATTACTACTCCTTTTTTGTTACAAAATTTCTACCATTAAAGTTGTGACAGTCACAGTTAGTCCTTAATGACCTTTTGCTTTCTTCCTGTATGATGTTCTTGATGTCATCCCAAAACTTTTCTGGTCTTCATTCTTTACATTCTAATTCTTGAAATCTGTTCTTGAGACAATCTCTAAATTTAGATGGAATGTATTCGAGGTCATGTTTACCTCTCGTGGACTCATTTTAATTATTTTCAGTTTCTGCCTAAACTTGCATACGAACAATTGATGGTCTGTTCCACAGTATGCCCCGGCCTTGTTTTGGCTGATGATTTACAGATTTTCTAAGGTCTCTTTCCACAGATGTAGTCATTTGATTTCTGTGTATTCCATTTGGTGAGGTCCATGTGTATAATCGTCTTCTTTGTTGTTTAGAAAAAGAATTTGCAATGAAGAAGTCATTGGTCTTGCAAGTGCCTATCATATGATCTTCAGATCATTTCTATCACCAAGGCCATATTTTCCAACTACTGATCCTTCCTCCTTGTTTCCAAACTTTGCATTCCAATTGCCAGTAATTATCAATACACTTTGATTGTATGTTTGATCAATTTCAGACTGAAGAAGTTGGTAGAATTCTTCAATTTCATCATCACTGGCTTTAGTAGTTGGTGCATAAATTTGAATAATAGTATTAACTGGTCTTCCTTGTAGGCATGTGGATATTAGCCTATCAAAGACAGAGTTGTACTTCATGGTGGATCTTGATATGTTCTTTTTGATGATTATTGTGATACCATTCCTCTTTAATTTGTCATTCCCAGCATAGTAAACAATGTGACTATCACCTTCAAAATGGACAATATCAGTCCATTTTAGTTCACTAATGCATAGGATATTGATGTTTCTGTGTTCCATTTCATTTTTGACAATTTCCAATTTTCCTAGATTCAAACTTCATACATTAACTCTCCTATTATTAATGGATATTTACAGCTGTTTTGCTTCATATTGAGTTGTGCCCAATCAGCAAATGAAGGTCCCGAGGGCTTTACTCCACGTCATCACGGCTAACTCCACTTTGAGGAGGCAGCTCTTTCCAGTTGTATTTTGAGTACCTTCCAACTTGACTGGCTCATCTTCTAGCACTATATCTGACAATATTCTAGTGCTCTTCATCATGTTTCAATATTCAATAATCTGGTGCTGACAGTATTCCACTGCTATTCATATGGTTTTTGACCCTGCTGGTATTTAAAATAGCCATGGCATAGCTTCCAGAATCACAGCAACACACAAGCCACCACAGTATGGCAACCTGACAGATGAGTGGTGAAAAGTACCATGGACTGCCAGAGAACAAACAAATATGTGTTGGAAGAAGTTCATCCAGAATGCTCCTTAGAAGTCAGGATGGCAAGATTTCATGTCTCATATTTTGGATATATTATCAGGAGGGACCAGTCCCTGAAGAAAGACATCATGCTTTGTAAAGTGGAGGATCAGCAAAAAAGAGGAAGACCCCAATGAGATGGTTTGGAATAGTGGCAGCAGCAACCAGCTCAAACGCAACAACAATTGTGAGTATGGCACAGGACCAGACTGTATTTTGTTCTGCTGTGCATAAAGTCATTATGAGTCGGAACTGACTCAATGGCACCTAACAACAACATCATCCAGTATTCATGGATATAAAATACTATAAAAAGACAAACCCACTACCATTGAGTCGATTCTGACTCATAAAGACAGAAGAGAAATGCTCACTAGAGTTTCTGAGACTTAATCTTTACCAGAACTGACAGCTTTGTTTTTCTTTGGTGGAGCCTTTGGTGGGCTTAAACTGCAAGACTTGTGGTAAGCAGACCAATATTTAACTCACTATGCCACCAGGGTTCTTAATTCAAATCTAAAGTTGAATTGCTAATATGTTTTTGTCTGTTTGACCCCTGAGACTTTAACTCTTTTCAAGTTTGTCCTCACCCCTTCTCATGGGGTAACAGCAAGTTGATTGTAGCCCCACCCCCTGCGTGCTTCCTGTTATTCCTCCTCAGACACAGCTCGACTCCTGGCCCTGTAGGGTCTGGGATGAATCTTTATTCCAGCACCCCTTGGGAACCTGATCACCCCTTTGTCCTCATTGCTGCCTCCTGCCCCTGCAGCAAACTGACCCCACCCCTTGCTAGGTTGTAAGCTCCAGGAGGGAAGCAGTAGGTGCCTGGCTGGAAACCTCCCTGATGGCAAGTGCCTTTTGCAATTCAGTCATGTGCAGAGTGTAGCATTAGTACTCTATTTTTCTACATGTTTTGTCTGGCAGGATGATGTTAGCAGCCTACTCACCTCCCCGTGGGGCCTGCTTGGGGCTCCACCAGGTCCAGCAGGTGGTTTGGTCAGACTCACTGCAGTCCTGCCCTGGACCTGCTCTGCATGGCCACTGTGTTCTGCATTGCTCTTAGGCACCAAATAAATGCAGTTTTGTTTAAAAAAAAAAAATGGGCATAACAGAAGGGCACTTGCTTCAAGTGGGCTAATGAGACAGGGAGTACTGAGTACTGAGGCTGAAAAACTCATAATCATAGTAAAGATTTGATCAAGCAATAATCATTGATTGATGTTAGATCATGGGGAGATATAATTACACCTTTTTGTTTCAATAGATGCCTTGTCAATTGAGCATGAATATTAAGACTGTAGTGGCCTAGATCTGTGGCCTGGGGTTAATTAAGTCAAAGGTGACTACATACTAAAGTTACAAAGGCCTGGCAAGACTCAAAAGGTCTTAGAAAGAGACTAGAAAGTAATCAGGAATGTTGATGAAGAGCAGGATGTTTGCATGGACTTAAAGTGACTCTTCACTGACTGGTCATTATTTACAAGTGAGGTGGGTGGTGTGCCATGGAGGAATATGGCAACACCTTGATTGGGTGGTAAAAAGGCAAAGAAAGCCTGTAGAACTGTGTCAAATTAAAGAAGGCTAAAGCAGTATCATGGAGTCCTGGTGTGGTGCTGTATGATCAACATTGGACCATATCAGCACATGTCCAGAAAAAAGATAAAATATCTGAGACAAATGACCTAGAAGTAGACCTGGAATCCATTATGGAAGGAGGGTAGGCCCTGGAAATGCCTGAGAAAGAATTCAGGAAAATGATTATGAAATGTTTCAAAACACTCTACAATGGAGTTGAGAAAAATAAGGAACAAGTCAGGAAAGTGCTACAAGAGCAATCAAACAAGATAGATACAGCATTGAAAATAATTCAAAACCTAAAGAAAGAGGTGCAAACAATCAATAACAAAATGGCAGAAATAGAAAACATTATGGAAGGGCAGAGGAATAGAATAGATGAGATGGAAGGAAGAATCAGTGAGCTGGAAGACAGGTCTTTCAATACCACTAAGATAGAAAAACAAACACAAAAAAGGATAAAAAATTCTGAAGATGGTATAAGATTCATGCTGGACAACATGAAGAGGAATAACTTAAGAATTATTGGCATTCCTGAGCAAGAAGAATCACACAAGTCCACAGAGGAAATAGTCG
>NW_006415201.1:1862-4864 GCF_000296735.1 Chrysochloris asiatica | reverse complement strand
CTCGCCCAGGAGACATCAAGGCTAGTGGTTGGGTCCCCTCAGGGTAAACCTCCTTCTAAGACTAAGACTCAATGGGAATACACGCTTTGATTGGTGACCATGTTCGTCACTGATAAGGGGAAGTGAGGGAAAGACAGCAATTAAGCTGCGAGCTAAGCTCTACGACGGTCAATAGACTCCTGTGAACCTGGGTGGAGACCTGGTTGGCCAGCAGTGTGGCAAAACCTGGGGACTCTTGGGCCCAGAGCCAGTAACATAGCCACAGAGGACTAGAGTGGAGAGTGAAGCGTCCAGCTGATAAGAAGAGACAGCATATGCATAAGAACACCCACACTTGCAGATAATATCCACTCAACCTGGCTTCAATGACTGGATGATCAGAGCCCAACTAGAAGAAGAAAGAAGAGGAAAAAAAGAGTAATCTGATACAATTTGATGAACCTGACCTACACCTACGGGTGCAGTAGCTCAAAAGAGGGAAAAATCTGTACAGTGAAGATCATTCCCACCCCCTTCATACACAGAGTAAACAGGGATTGCCAACTTGGACATTGGCCACCCAAAATGGGGGGTGGGGTGGGGGGTGGGGAAGAGGACTACAAAGACAAGAAGTGACTGGCTTACAAGCTTTCAAGAGGGAGCCTAGATCCAGAGGGCACAGAGGAAGGAAAAATCTCCACTGATAGTATCCAGTCTGGCTGGGCGGGGCTAATGAAAGGAGATGGGGATAGGTCCCTTGTAGTACAATGGTGAATAATTGTTATCAGGACTGACTGCGAGGGTTGGAAATGTAAAGGTGGACGTTTTGTAGTAAAAGTAGGGGAGATCCCTGGAACCATAAAGGGAGAAGAGCAGAGTGCCAGACGGTACCCAGAGAAACAGTGACGCCAGAGATGGAGGCAGAGATGACTACGTTGGGATATGCAGCGGCTCAGAATTCTAGACCCATAGAGGGAGAGGAGCTGTGTGCTAACGACTAAGGATAGGCTTGTAGTGTATACCCTTTGGTTGGTTGATGATGCATGGAGGAGATTGTAACCATGGCAATGAAACAATATACGATAGGATGAATGTAAAGCTAATGTTCTCCCATGTATACTATCACATAATTCACAATAAAACATTTAAAAAGTAAAGGAGCTCTTGTAGGTCGTGATTACCAATTGAGCTGGGCACCACAGGGTCAGCAGTTCAAAATTACCAGCCGCTCCATGAGAGAAAGATACAATTTCTGCTCCCATAAAGATTTACAGCCTCGGAAACCCTGTACAGGGTTGCTACAAGTCGGAACCGACTCAACGGCACTTAATAACAACAATACACATGTCCTGGTATGGTGCTGTGGGTTAACACGCTAGACTATAAAGTCGGTTTGAACTGCAAGGTTGGTGGCTCAAGCTCACCAGTCGTTCCTTGGAAACCCTCTACAGGGTTGCTATGGGTCGGAACCAGCTCGACGGCACTTAACAACAACAACATACACAGGACCTTCACCAGATGGAATACATAGAAATTAAGTTGACTAGATCTGTGGGAAGAAATGATAGAAAAGTTCAATATCATCAGGCAAAACAAGGCTGGGGCAGACTATGGAACAGAGCATTAATTACTTATATGCAAATTAAAGCTGAAGTTAATTAAAACAATTCCACTGGAGCCAAAATATGATCTAGAGCATATTCTACCTGAATTTAGAGATCATCTCAAAAACAGATTTGATGCATTAGACACTAATGGCTGAAGACCAGAAGAGTTGTTAGATGACATCAAGAACCATCATATAGGAAGCAAGCAAAAGGTCATTAAGGAGACAAGAAAAAAGGAAAAGACCAAAATGAGTAAAAGAAGAAACTCTGAAACTTTGTCTCCGGTATAGAGATGCTAAAGAAAAATGAAGACACAAGAAATTAAAAGACCTGAACAGCAAATTTCAAAGGGCAGATAGAAAAGACAAAGCAGAGTATTATAATAAAATGTGCAAAGACTGAGAATTAGAAAAACAAAAGGGAAGGACATGCTCAGCAATTCTCAAGCTGAAAGAACTAATGAAAAAATTCAAGCCTCAACTTGAAATACTGAAGGACTATATAGGCAAAATAAGCATTCTGGTGTGGTGCTGTGGGTTAATGTGCTAGACTGCAAAGTAGGTTTGAACAGCAAGGTTGGTGGTTCAAGCTGACCTACTCCTAGGAAACTCTATACAAGGTCGCTATGGGTTGTAAATGACTCACTGGCATGTATCAACAACAACAATATGAACAAAATATCAAATGATGCAGAAAGCATCAAAAGAAGATGGAAGGAATACACAGAATCACTGTACCAAAATGAAATGGTTGATGTTAAAACATTTCAAGAGGTATCATATGATACCAAGGATACTGAAGGAAGAAGTCCGAGCTGCAATGAAGGCATTGGCAAAGAGCAACGCTCTGGAAATGAATGGACTACAAATTGAAATGCTTCTACAAATTGATGCAGCACTGAAGACACTCATCTATGCCAAGAAATATGGAAGACTGGTCAACTGATTGGAAGAGGTCCATATCTGTGCCCACTCCAAAGAGAGGTAACTCACTGGAATGAGGAAGTTATCAGACAGTAT
This sequence comes from Chrysochloris asiatica, assembly GCF_000296735.1. Lineage (NCBI taxonomy): Eukaryota > Metazoa > Chordata > Mammalia > Afrosoricida > Chrysochloridae > Chrysochloris > Chrysochloris asiatica. Next base: position 2,259 of record NW_006415201.1, on the reverse strand, counting down.
CATTTATATCACATGCAAGCAAAATTTTGCTAAAGACATTTCAGAAACAGCTGCAACAGTACACTGACAGGGAGCTGTCAGAGGTTCAGGCCGGATTCAGATAGGGACATGGAAGGAGAGATATCATTGTTGATGTCAGATGGATCTTGGTTGAAGGTAGAGAATACCAGAAAGATGTTTGCCTGTGCTTTATTGACTATGATTTGACTATATGGATTATGACAAGCTATGGAGAACATTGCAAAGAATGGGTATTTCAGACACTTAATTGTGCTCATGAAGAATCTGTACATAGACCAAGAGTCAGTTGTACAAATAGAACATGGGGACACTGAATGGTTTAAAATCAGGAAAGGTGTGAGTTAAAGTTGTATTCTTTCACCATACTTTTCAACTT
>NW_006415201.1:0-1307 GCF_000296735.1 Chrysochloris asiatica | reverse complement strand
TCAGAATGCTCATTAGAAGCCAGAATGGTCAGACTTCCCCCTTCATATTTCAGACATATTATCAGGAGGGACCAATCCTAGAAGAAGGACTTCATGCTGGTAAAGTGGAGGGTCAGCGAAAAAGAGGAAGACTTCAACGAGATGGCTTGGCACAGTGACAGCTGATGTGGACTTAGGTGTAACAACAACTATGAAGATGGCGCAGGACGATCCAGCGTTCTGTTTTGTTGTGCAGAGCATCACTATTTGCATAGACTGAAAGGCGCCAAATGAGAGCTATTGCCTCCAGTTTATAGTCAAACCTTAATCTCTTTCATCACCTCACCCAACCAACAAAATTGTTTTGTAAAATCTACATTAAATTACATAATTATTAGTTGCAACATTATCAGTAACTGAGCAGAAGCCTTTTTTTTTATTTTTTTTCTTTTTTTTCTTTTATTTCTTCTTTCTTTTTCAAAAAGTTATTGCTACAAGTTTATAAATATTACTTATTACAGTGTCCTAGTGTGATACTGTAGGATAAGGACTGCATGGTTATCTGCAAGGTCAGAGGTTCAAACCTACCAGCTACTCCTCAGAAATCCTATACAGAGTTGGAACCATCTCTATGACACTTAACAACAACAACTGCATTACAGGTAAAGCACCAAACATTTGACAAAATTAGCCATGAAAATCCAGCAGCAATGAAAAGACGTGCTTAGGGGGCATGCAGACAAAAATCACATGCTTTAAAGCGTCATTGAAATTGTGTAAGAAAGACACTGTGTAAGATTTCCATGAATTAGCTAATGGGTTTGAACCATCAACCTTTCAATAGCAGTCCAGTGCTCATCCTACAGGGCCATCCCAGGACTCCACTGAAGCAAATTGCACCTATAAGGCTATGAGAATGTGCTTTTTGAAGTGCATAGTTGCTATTGTTAGGTGCCAATGAGTTAGTTTCAACTCATAGCAACCATGTATATGGTTTCCTAGGCTTTTAAATCTTCCTAAGATGAGCAGAAAGCCTCATCTTTCTGCTGCAGAGCAGCTGGTGAGTTCAAACCAAACATTGGCAGTATAGTGTTTATCATATGGAGCCACCATGCTCCCTTTGAAGAGCATTAAAAGGTTCAATCAAGGGAGAACAAACAAGATGGCAGATCGGGTGTAAGTGCAGTAAAGGAGCTCCACGAGCAACAACACAGAATACCCGACCAAGCAGGCTCAGGGGATGGTCCCAGAACTCTGAACCACATATAAAGGAATATTTAGAAGGTTAGAAGGCTTACAGCTGGGGGAATTTGTGGCAGAAGTAAGAA
>NW_006415200.1:4163-4686 GCF_000296735.1 Chrysochloris asiatica | reverse complement strand
AAAAAGGAAAGAAGCCAAAAATTAAATCCTGAGTTATGTCATAACAACCAACAGTAGCATCTTGAAATTTCTCAGGAAGAAGGATGAAAAGAGAAGCCCATCTCCTGATCACATATACCTAGAGCCAATCAGAAAGCATAAAAAATATCAAAACACATACCCATCTAAGTTTTAAGGCCACAGATAACCCCAAAATATGTCCAAAAAAACAAAAACAGATGACCATATCAGCACATGTCCAGAAATGAGATACAGTGACTGAGACAAATGAGCTGAAGGTAGACCTACACTCTATACTGCAAGGGGGGCAGGCTTTGGAAATGCCTGAGAAGGAATTCAGAAAAATGATTACAAAATGTATTAAAACACTTTACAATGGAGTTGAGAAAAATAAGGAAGAAGTCAGGAAAGTTCCACAGAAATCAAATAAGATACATACAGCATTAGAAACAATTCAAAACCTACAGAAAGAGGTCCAAATGATTAATAATAGAATATCAGAAATGGACAATACACTGAAAGG
>NW_006415200.1:3345-4063 GCF_000296735.1 Chrysochloris asiatica | reverse complement strand
GGGGTTCCTGAGTGAGTGGACACCCCACCCCCACCCTCAGAGGGTTCTATTATGCATGCACACAGACTCCTCAAAATTTAAAGGGTCAATTTCCACTTAAAACTGAACAGCAGCACAAAACAGCCAGAGCCGGCCATGAACTCTTTATCACTATGAAAAAAGGCCTGAACAGGGGTTGTGGAGCAGACCAGGCAAACCAAAAAGGAAAGAAGCCAAAAATTAAATCTTGAGTTATGTCATAACAACCAACAGTAGCATCTTGAAATTTCTCAGGAAGAAGGATGAAAAGAGAAGCCCATCTCCTGATCACATATACCTAGAGGCAATCAGAAAGCATAAAAAATACCAAAACACATACCCATCTAAGTTTTAAGGCCACAGATAGCCCCAAAATATGTCCAAAAAAACAGAAACAAATGACCATATCAGCACATGTCCAGAAATAAGATACAGTGACTGAGACAAATGAGCTGAAGGTAGACCTACACACTATACTGCAAGGGGGGCAGGCTTTGGAAATGCCTGAGGAAGAATTCAGAAAAATGATTATAAAATGTATTAAAACACTTTACAATGGAGTTGATAAAAATAAGGAAGAAGTCAGGAAAATTCTACAGAAATCAAAGATACATACAGCATTAGAAACAATTCAAAACCTACAGAAAGAGGTCCAAATGATTAATAATAGAATATCAGAAATGGACAATACACTGAAAGG
>NW_006415200.1:1672-2175 GCF_000296735.1 Chrysochloris asiatica | reverse complement strand
AAGCTGTTTGCTGGGAAACCATAAAAATAAGCAATCAAGTTCCTTCAGGACAAATCCCCTTCTAAGACTGAAACTCAAAGGGAACACATGAGCAGGCATGTAAGCTTGCTGGAGACCACATTGGTCTACTGGTGAGTGGAAGAGGGGAAAAGGCAACAATAAAGAAATGGGCTGAGTTCAACCACGGTCCATTGACTTTCATTGACCTGGAGCTGAAAGAGAGAAGAGGAAGGGCTGCTTGGTCCAAAGTGTGGTGAAACCTGGAGACACCTGAGCCCATGGACAAGGACATAGCCACAGAAGGCTAGAGTTGAAAGTGAAGCATCCATCTGATATGAGGTGAGGGGAGATGCACAGGAACACCCAAAATTGCAGACAGTACTCATTTGACCTAGCCTTGATGGCTTCATAATCAGAACTCAACTAGAGGAAGATAAAAAACAAAACAAAACAATTTTTGATAAAGGAAACAAGGGTAAATTGCTACAATTTGATGAACCTGG
>NW_006415200.1:0-532 GCF_000296735.1 Chrysochloris asiatica | reverse complement strand
GTATATAGTCTATATAGTGTTGCTGTCAGTGGGAACTGACACACAACCACCACCATCACCAAACAGAAACTCAGTATCACTTTATTAACAATTCCCTATGTTCCCCTCCTCCAAACCCCTGAGTGTGGCACTGTAAGACAAGCATTAAATTGCTAACCACAGGGTTGGAGGTTCAAACCAACCAGCCACTCCTTGGAAACCCTATATAGGATTCCTATGAGTCAGAACCAACAAGGGCACTTAACAACAACAAAGACTCTGACAGCCACAATAAACTTTGTCTATATGCATTTGCCTCATTCTAGACATTTCATATAAGTGTGGTAGAGCAAAATACTACTTGAAGAAAGAGTCCTCAGCTAAAAAATGTGGCTACCGTTTTCCTAACTGTAATACAAGTTATATGGGTGTCCAGTTACGTGACTTTAGGGGGCAGTGATTAAAAGCATTGGCTGAGGGAAGTCAAGTCCCACTCAGCTTCTGGACAATTCATTTCCCCTATCTTTACCTCAGTTTCCACATCTGTAAAATG
>NW_006415199.1:5035-6331 GCF_000296735.1 Chrysochloris asiatica | reverse complement strand
AGAAGGAAATTAAACAGATGGTTGTTGTTGTAGTTGTAAGTGCCATCGAGTCAGTTCTGACCCATAGCGACCTATATAGGGTTTCCAAGTAGTGGCTGGTGAGCTTGAAACAGAGACATTGCAGTTCAAACAAACTTGAAGTCCAGCGTATTAACCCACAGCACCACACCAGGACTCCATTAAATAGATTAGTGATAATAAATGGCACACATGAGGCAATATGTGAGCACCTCCAGTTCTGACAATATGGTAGATTGACCCATTGCAGAATCTCTTTCTGGACAGACATTAGATAAAATATTACAAGGTTTAATTAAACATACAGAATTTAGAATAAAGAAAGAGAAACTCTTAATGCCAAAATCAATAGGCAGAGTAAAGCCCGAAAAAAATGAATGCTACATCAATCGAAGGAGATGCCAGACTCAACATCCCAACAGCTACTGTATAGAGTTTTCATGTTCACACAGGAAAAGAAAACAGAAAATATGCCTTATGCCTGCCCAAGAAGTACAGCTGGAAGTCAAGTGTATGTATATGGTTCTAATACTTATGTCAGTACAGTGTTTTGTGAGGGGAGAAAGGAAAATTCTACCCACAAAATCATGAACTCAATGAGGACATTTATCTTTGCTTGAGGCTCTAGGCAAAACAAAAATAGCCTAAACTTTCTCCATAATATATCAAAACCCAAGTCTGGACTGTCTTCCACTGTAGTCTATGAATGTACATCCTCGTACTGTATTGGTATTTCACATTAAGTAAGAATTTTCTTCTATGGAAATCCCTTAACCACCAACAGAAACAATGAACCTAATTAATGTGTGCTATACAGTGATACCTCTATGCTGGCAAATAAGACTATAAGGGAAATAAAGTGCAGTTAAGATAGAGTCACAGTCAAAAATTATAAATCATATGAGAGATTGATTCACATTAAGAAAGAATCAGCAGACACAATAAAATAAAAAAAAGCAGTATAAGCACTTCCATAACTACAGGAGATATAGAATAGGAAATAGAAATCTAAATTTTAAAATGACTCAAAAAGTAAACTAAAAAAGATGGGTAGAAAAATTAAATGGAACTCCTTAAAAATGCAATATGTGGAGTAATCCTGGAGGGCAAGGCTTGATGGTGACTAGGGTAGAGGTAAACTGAGTTTTGCCGTCAGCAACAAAACAGAATACCAGGAAAAGCAGATTCTGGGTAGAGCTCCAAAACTCAGAACAATATAGGTAGGAATATTTTTAAATTTTGAAGGCTTATAGCTAGTGGAACTTGTAGTGAAAGTAA
>NW_006415199.1:3683-4935 GCF_000296735.1 Chrysochloris asiatica | reverse complement strand
AACAATATAGGTAGGAATATTTTTAAATTTTGAAGGCTTATAGCTAGTGGAACTTGTAGTGAAAGTAACAAATTGTGTACATTTGAATCTGCCTGGCTCAGTGGCTGGGGGCCAACAACTTGGGTGGGACCAAACAGCAAGTACAAATGTGGGAGCAGACACATCACGGAAAAACGCCAGGGGAACCTCTGAGGAAACGTGGACAATACACTTTGTCGGTTTTGCTTTGTTCTGATTTTCTTTTTTTTTGGTGTCTATTCACTGCCTCCCACTGTTTGTGCACCTCCATTCTGGTAACTAGAGGGGGTTCCTGAGTGAGTGGACAACCCCTACCTTCACCACTGGTGGGTTCTTCTGCCACACATGCCCACAGATACTCTCAGCCCAAGAGCCAGCCCTGAACTTTTATTTGTTTTTGTTTTTAATATAGAAAATGTCAGAACAAGGGATTCTAGAGAAGGAGAGAGTTAAAAAACAAAACAGGCCAAAAATTAAATTAAATCCTGAGGTATAGCATAACAACCAACAGTGGCATATTGAAATCTCTCAGGCAACTTTGAAGGCAAGAAGCACAAAGAGGACATTAGAGTCATACTCATATTAGGTTATGAATATATATGTATTTGTTTGTTTGTTTCTTCTCGACCTCCTCTCCCTTTTGTACAAGTATAGACTACAGTATCCAGTCTAGTTTTTGTTGTTGTTTCTTTGGTATTTTCTTTGTTTTTGTTTTTGTTTTTTGCTGTTGCTGTTTTATACACTCCTTCTAACTTTGGAAGGACTCTTACTCTCCCTATATTACCCAAGAAGAGACAGAAACTGCTGCCATATAGTCAAGCTACAATTACCTTTTTAAAACACACACACAAAAAAACAAGTAAGAGCCAATACCCACTGCCATATACCATGGAGGCAGACAACACCTGTGAAAGTTACTCTGAGTTAAGTAATAAGAAGAGTAAAATGGAAAGCCCACATCCTGACCACATCACCCTGGAAGCAATCAGAAAGAATAAAAAATGCCAAAACACTCAATTAAGTATTAAGGACACAGATAAACACAAAACATGTCCAAAAAGCAAAAGAAGATGACCAAATCAGCACATGTCAAGAAAAAAGATAAAATGTCTGAGACAAATGACCTAGAGGTAGACCTGGACTACATCTGGTAGGAGGGCAGGCCTTGGAAATGCCTGAGAAGGAATTCAGAAAAATGATTATAAAATGTTTCAAAACACTTTACAATGGAGTT
>NW_006415199.1:0-626 GCF_000296735.1 Chrysochloris asiatica | reverse complement strand
TACTAATCTCTGATAAAATAAACTTTAAGGCAAAAACAGCATAATAGGTGAAGATGGACATTATCTCATGATTAAAGGGACAATTGAACAAGATGATATAATCATAATAAATATCTATGCTCCCAATGAAAGAGCTCCATGATATATAAAGCAAAATCTAAAAGATTTGAAGAAAGAAATAGATGAATCTACAATAATAATGGATGATTTTAATATACCACTTTCAAATTGGATAAAACAACCAGAAAGAAATTTGACAAAGACACAGAAGAACTAAAAAACATAATCAGCCAACTGGACCTCATAGATGTGTACAGAGCATTCCACCCAACAACTGTACAATACACATTCTTTTCCAGTGCACATGGAAAATTCTCCAGAATAGACCATGTCTTAGGCCACAAAATAAATATCCATAAATTTACAAATATCAAACAAAATACTCCAAAGCATCTTCTCAGACCACAATGCTATCAAATAGAAATCAACAATAAGAAGACCAAGGAAATCAAGTCAAATACAGGGAAACTGTCAAACACCCTGCTGAAAAGTGACTGGACAGTAGAAGAAATTAAACGTGAACTCACAGATTTCCTAGAAATAAATGAGAATGAAAATTCAACATA
>NW_006415198.1:1765-4864 GCF_000296735.1 Chrysochloris asiatica | reverse complement strand
TTTTACATGTATGTGATAGTAATGAAATTGTTCGATGATTTCTGAATTCTGTTGGGTCACCTCTCTTTGGAGTGGGCATAAATATGGTTCTCTTCCAATTGTTTGGCCAGATGCTGTCTTCCAAATTTCTTTGCATACATAAGTAACCACCTCCAATGCTGCATTTACTTGTTGAAATATTTCAATTTGTAGTCAGTCAATTCCTGGAGGCTTGTTTTTTGCCAATATCTTCAGTATCAGTACTGCTTGGACTTCTCTCTTCAGTACTATTGGTTCTTGATCATATGCTATTTCTTGAAATGGTTGAACATTGACCATTTCTTTATGAAACACAATGGTGGGAGAAAAGTGAAGCTGTTGAGTGTACCCTACTAATTCCAACCAAATAAAAAATAGGCTCTGTTTCCTAAAAACAAACAAACAAAAAAAACATAAATGTGGTATTCCTCAGGATTTTTAGGCCTTCTTTGCATGTGCTGCTTTAATTTACTTACATAGCTGCAAATTCCTGCGGCTATGCTTTTCCTGAAACCTGTAGTTCAGGCACAGATCAGTTACAAAACTGACATGTATAATTTACTACTGTACACAATTATTTGGGTAGCATGTAGGAATCCATGCCAACCGGATTCATTATTAACCACCACGGTGGTGCTGGTGCGTGTGAGCCAATGAGTCAGTTCCAACTCATAGTGACCCTGTATAGGGTGTCCCCGGCTGTAAATCTTCATGAAAGCAGAAAGCCTTGTCCTTCTACCATAGACCAACTGGTGTCTATTCAAACTGCTGACTTTGCGGTTAGCAGTACAGCTCATAATTCACCTCGCTACCAGGGCTCCATTAACCACCCTGTTGTTGTGGGGTTGTTAGGTCCTATGCACTTGAGTCCTATGCACAATTGAATTAAATACTGGCTGGTCCTGTGTCCTTCTCACAATCATTGTGATGCTTCAGCCCATTACTGCTGCCATGTGTCAATCCATCTCTTTGTTGGTCTTTCTATTTTTCACTGATCTTCCAATTTATAAAGCAGGATGTCCTTCTCCAGGTACTGGTCCAGCCTGATAAAATTTCTGAAGTATGAGAAACCAAGTCTGGCCATCCTGACTTCTAAGGGACATTCTGGCTGTACTTCTTCAACACAGATTTGTTTATTCTCCTGGCAATCTTTAATATTCTTCTACAACACCGTAACTCAAATGCATCAATTCTTATATGATCTTCCTTATTCAATGTCCAACTTTCACATGAGGCTACTGGAAAATACCATGGCTTGCGTGAGGTGCATCTTAATCCTCCAACTGATATCTTTACTCTTGAACACTTTAAAGAGTTCTGGAGTAGCAGATTTGCCTAATGCAGCATGTTGTTTGATTTCTTGACTGCTGCTTCCATGAGTGTTAATTGTGTATCCAAGCAAAATGAAGTCTTTGACAACTTCAATCATTTCTCCATTTATCATGATGTTATTTATTGGTCCATTTATGAGGATTTTTGTTTTCTTTACTTTGAGGTGGAACCCAAATGGGATGCTGTGGTCTTTGATCTTCATTAGTAAGTATTTTAAGTTCTCTTCACTTTCAGCAAGTAAGATTGTATGTATCATCTTCCTCCACCCCTATGCCACATTCTTCTTCGTATAATCCAGCGTCTCTAATTATTTGCTCAGTAAACAGATTGAATAAGTATGGTGAAAGAATACAACCCTGGTGCATATCTTTCCTGATTTTAAACCATTCAGCATCCTCTTGTTCTGTTTGAATAATGGCCTCTTGGTCTATGTACAGGCTCCTCCTGAGAACAACTAAGTGTTCTGAGATATCCATTCTCTGTGGGTGTTAGCCATAGCTTGTCAAAAGCCTTTGCATAGTCAATAAAGCACACCAAACATCTTTCTGGAATTGTCTGCTTTCAGCCAAGACCCATCTAACATCAGCAATGATATCCCTCCTTTCATGTCTTGTCTGAATCCAGCTAGAACCTCTTGCAGTTTCCTGTCAATGTATTGTTGCAGACATTTAAAAATTATCTTTAACTAAATTTTATTTGCATGTGCTATTCGATGATTTTCACATTCCATTGAATCATCTCCCTTTGGAATGGGAACAAATATGGATATCTTCCAAACAGTTGGCCAGGTAGCTGTCTTCCAGATTTCTGAGTGCCTTCCAGATGTGAGTGCCTCCAGTTCTGCATCAGTTTGTTAAAGTATCCAATGTGTATTCCATCAATTCCTGGAGCCATGTTCTTTGCCAATGCCTTCAGTACACCTTCGACTTCTTTCTTCAGTACCATTGGCTCTTGATCATAATTGCTACCTCTTGAAATGATTGAACATCAGTTATTTCTTTTTGCTACAGTGACTCTGTATATTCCTTCCAGCTTCGTTTGATGCTCTGCATCATTCAATCTTTTACCCAAAGAGTACTTCAGTAGTACAAATCAAGGCTTGAAATTTTTTCTTCAGTTTTTTCAGCTTGAGAAATGTTGAGCATATTCTGCCCTTTTGGTTCTCTAATTCCAGGTCTTTGCACATTTCATTATAATACTTGACTTTGTCTTCTAGACTGCCCTTTTAATTTTTCTGTTCAGCTCTTTTATCTCCTCATTTGTCTTCTTGCTTTTTAGCACCTTTACACTGGAGAGCAAGTTTGAGAATCTCTTCTGGCATCCATTTTGGTCTTTTCCTTCTTTTTTGTCTTCATTATGACCTTTCTTCCTGTATGATGTTCTGATGTCATCCCACAACTCTTCTGGTCATATGTCATTAGTCTCTAATGCCTCAAATCTGTTCTTCAGATGATCTCTAAATTCAGGTGGGATAAGTTCAAGATCATGTTTTGGCTGTCATTGATCTGTTTTAATTTTCTTCAGCTTCCGTTTGAACTTGTATATGAGCAATTGATGGTCTCTTCCACAGTCTGCCCCTGGTCTTGTTTTGGCTGATGATATGGAGCTTTTCCAACATCTCTTTCCACAGATGTAGTCAATTTGATTTCTGTGAAATCCATCTGGTGTGGTCCATCTGTATAGTCATCTGTTATGCTATTTTTAAAATCTATTTGCAATGAAGAAGTCATTGGTCTTGCAAAATTCTGT
>NW_006415198.1:0-1097 GCF_000296735.1 Chrysochloris asiatica | reverse complement strand
TTTTTTTTTCTATGAATTTGTCATTCATAGCATTGTTGTTTTTGTAATTAAGTGCCATCAAGTTGGTTCCAACCCATAATGACCCTGTATAGGGTTTCTGAGGAGCAGCTGGTGAGATTGAACTGCCGACCTTGTGGTTCAAACAGACTTTGCAATCCAGTGCATTAACCCACAATGCCACACTGGGACTCCCATTCATAGCATAGTAAATCATATAATTGTCAGATTCAAAATGGCCAATACCAGTCCATCTCAGCTCACTAATTGCCTAATGTATCGATATTTATGCATTCCATTTCATTGCTGACAATTTCCAATTTTCCTAGATTCATGCTTCATACATTCCATGTTCCAGTTATTAATGGATGAGGTTCTGGGGGTAGGAATTGAGCATAAAATAGACACAATTTCTGCCCTTGTGGGACTTTCATTTTAATGGGAAGAAAGCAGCCATTAAACAAACAAAATGATCAATGAGTTGAATCCAAAAGTTTTTTTTTTTTTTCATATTCAACCGTTCATATAACTTGTTTCATTACATTTGATTATAATCCCCTCCATATACCATGAGTTAAAAGTATTTCTCTCTATCCACTATAGCTTTTTAAAAAACACACAAACAAACAAAAAAAAACCCCACTCAGGCATATATAATAATTTACATCTCCAAAGGGCACATTCTGCAAGTCTGCTCCTGGCCACCAGTTCCTAGTCCTTCTCTTCTTAGTTGATGAATCTAGAGTCCTCAGCCGCACCCCCTCTCCATGCCCTATCTCTGCCTGCATCTCTGGTGCTGCTGCTTCTCTGGATAAGGCCCCACACTCTGCTTGTGTGCTTCTCTCTTGATGGTCCTAGGGTCCTCTGTTTCTGGAATGTAAGATTAACCACTCCCGTTTTTTTGTTACAAAACTTTTACCTTTACAAGTGTGACAGTCGCGATTAGTCATTATAACAGTTTTTCACTATTGAATCTTATGAATCTTACCCCAATCTCCTTTTACCAGACTAATCTAGACAAGATGATAGCTATTCATTGGGGACTCTTTCTTTCCCCCAACCCTCTTAAACTAAGCTCCTTCTTGAAACCTTGTAAGCCA
>NW_006415197.1:3501-4834 GCF_000296735.1 Chrysochloris asiatica | reverse complement strand
AGTCACCAGAATGGAGGTATGCAAACAGCAAGGGACCAACGAAAAGATACCAAAAAAAAAAAAAAGAATGTCCACACCTCTATCTCTTTGGCTCTGTCAGGTGTCTGTGGCTGCTCTGATCCTTTCCCCTCTTGGCCCCACACAAAATGGCGTCTACTGGAGCAGCTGAGCATCCTGAACCAGGAAGCAATGGATTTCTTGCTTCTGCCACAAACTCCCCAGCTGTAAGTCTTCCAACCGTCTAAATACTCCTTTATATGTGGTTCAGAGTACTGGGACCATTCCCTGAGCCTTCTTAGTCCTGTATTCTGTGTTGTTCTCGGCAGAGCTTGGCACTCGGTTTTAAGGATTTTTAACTCTCTTTTATAGATGTAAAAACAGAAGTCTAGGAAAATTAGTTTCTTGATTGATGGTTGCTTAGCTTGTTGATGGCAAAGCCAGGAACTGAATATAGGCCTTCAGCTGCCTCATCCAGAGAGCTTTCACTAGGGTCTGTGATTCACAAATTGTGCTTGAAAGCACTCAGACACTGCAAGAAACATACAGGTTCACAGCAGGGTATTTTAACATTTGAGTTTTCTAGAGAAATATAGAGATACTTCATACCAGTCTGACACCATGTGAGCCACTAGCATGAGAAAATCCACAGTTTCAACATTACATGGTACTCACCAGGACTCCTCAACAACACCATTCTTTCAATGAAGTAGTTGATTGCCATTGTTCATATCTTCTTTACTTGTGGACTTAACTACATAGTGAAATTTATTTGTAACCCCCAAATCAATAATCACAGCATTTTTGTAGTCATTTGTGGGCATGCACAGAGCAAAAATTTGAGTTGCTTGACATACATGTAATGAGATGAACTCAGATAAGGTGATTCACTGTTTTCTTGTTTCAGCTGTCATACCTTACACACATATTCTTTTCCTTATTGATTTAGTACCATGTTTTTCATATTTTTGTGCTCTTTTTTTGGTGATTTTCCTTTTCAAATGGACCCTAAGTGCTGAAGTACTGCTTAGTGTTTCTAGAAATTAGAAGGCTAAAATGTTCTTTATGGGAAAAATATGTATGTTACAAAAAATCCCATTCAGTTGAGATCCAGTATTATTGGCAAAGACTTAAGTGGTCAACAATATATATTAGTCCTTTTGTTGTTATTGTTAGGTGCCATCGAGTCAATACTGAAGAATAGCAACTCTATGCACAGCAGAACGAAACACTGCCCTATCCTGGGCCAACCTCACTACTGTTGCCACGCTTGAGTCCATCAATGCTACCAGTTGGCCAATCAATCTCATTGTGGGTCTTCCTCTTTTTCTCTGAC
>NW_006415197.1:0-2171 GCF_000296735.1 Chrysochloris asiatica | reverse complement strand
ACAGTGACTGTGTATTCCTTCCATCTGTTCTTGATGCTTTCTGCATCGTCCAATAATTTGCCCAGAGAATCTCTCAATAACGAAAGTCGAGACTTGAATTTTTTTTCAGTTCCCCCAACTTGAAAAATGCTGAGGATTTTATTCTTTTTTGGTTTTCTGATTCCAGATTTTTGCACATTTTATTATATTTGGCTTTATGTTCTCAAGCTGATCCTTAAAATTTTCTGTTCAGCTCTTGGACCTTCTCATTTCTTCCATTTGCTTTAGCATCTCTATGTTGGAGAGTAAATTTCAGCGTCTCATCTGACATCCATTTTGACCTTTTCCTTCTTTCTTGTCTTCTCAATGACTTTTTTCTTTCTTCATGTATGATGTTCTTGATGTCATTCCACAACTCTTCTGGTCTTCGGTCTTTAATGTTTAATGTATCAAATCTGTTCTTCAGATGATCTCTGCATTCAGGTGGGATATAGTCAAGGTCATATTTTGGCTCTCGTGGACTTGTTTTCATTTTCATCAGCTTCAGTTTGAATTTGCATATGAGTAAATGATGATCTGTTCCACAATCTGCCCCTGGTCTTGTTTTCACTGATTATATGGAGCTTTTCTATCGTCTCTTTCTGCAGATGTAGGAAATGATTTTTATGTATTCCATCTGGTGCAGCACATGTGTATAGTCATGTGAATAGTCATCTCTTATACTGTCTAAAGAAGGTATTTGAAATGAACTTATCATTTGTTTTGCAGAATTCTATCATGCCAGCACCATTTCTAGCAGCAAGTCCATATTTTCCAACTACTGATCCTTCCTTTTTGCTCCCAACCTTTGCATTCCAATCACTAGTAATGATTAATATATCTTGATTGCATGTTGTTTTATTTTCCTAAATGTTTTATTGTGAATTATGTGATAGTTAACATGGGAGAACATTAGTTTTACATTCATTCTATCATATATCGTCTCATTGCCATGGTTATAATCCCCTCCATGCATCATCAACCAACCAAAGGGTATACCCTGGAAGCCTGCACCCAGGTCTTCAGCATACTGTCGCTCTCCCTCTCTGTATCTAAAGTCTCCAGCTGCTCCATCACTCCACGTCATCATCTCTGCCTCCATTTCAGGCATCACTGCTTCTCTGGGTAGGATCCCGTCTCTGCTCTTCTCCCTTGATGGTCTTAGGGACCTCCGCTCCTAGACTGAAAAGTTAATCACTCCCCTCCTTGCTATAAAACGTCTACCTTTACATTTCCAACCCTCACAATCATTCCTGAAAACAATTATTCACTATTGTATCACAAGAGCCCATTTCATTGCATCAGCCCCTCCTAGACAGATTGAATACTATTCACTGGAGATTCTATCTTCCTCCAGGCCTTCTGGATCTAGGTTCCCTCTTGAAAGCTTGTAAGCCAGTCACTTCTTGCCTTTGTAGCACCCCACTTCCCGTTTTGGGTAGCCAATGTCCAAGTTGCCCATCCCAATCTACTCTGTGTGTGGAGGGGGTGGGAATGATTCTTGCTGTAAGGACTTGTTTGTTCTTTTGAGCTACTACTTCCATAAGTGTAGGTCAAGTTCATCATATTGTATGAAAATACTTTTTTTTTTTTTAACTCTTATTTTTACTTCCGTTTGAGCTTTGATCATTGAGTCATGGAAGCCAGGAAAAGTGGGTATGATCTGCAAGTGTAGGTGTTTTTATGCATATGCCTTCTCTTCTTATCAGCTGGATGCTTGACTCTCCACTATAGTCCTCTGTGGCTATGTCACTGACTCTGGGCACAAGAGTCCTCAGGTCTTGCCACACTGATGGTCAACAAGGTCTTCACCTGGGTTCACAGAAGTCTATTGAACATTGTAGGGCTTAGCTCACTGCTTCATTGCTGTTTTTCCCTCACTTCCCCTTATCCGTATCAAGTGTGGTCAACAATCAGAGTGTGGATTCCCATTGAATCTTAGTCTTGGAAGGGGGTTTGCACTGAGGGGACCCAACCACTTGCCTTGATGTTTCCTGGGCAAGCAAGTTGTTTGTTCTTGTAGTAACAGTCGGTCTGCATATGTTGTTATATATTTTTCCTGTAGGTCTTTCTTTCAAGAAGTATCTTTTGTTCTTCTAGCCACTCCAGGCTGGTCTGCTTGTCCTTTCAAGTGGGAATTTCCCATCTCTGGA
>NW_006415196.1:2518-4861 GCF_000296735.1 Chrysochloris asiatica | reverse complement strand
AGGGCAGACCTTGGCCTTAGTGGGAGTGTCTGGGCCTTGGGAGGGCCTTGGCCTCAGTGGGCGGGCCTGTGCCTTGGGCGTTCCTGAGCCTAGGCAGCTTGGCAGAGGGCTGGTCTAGTCTGTGGCAGTAGAGGGCTGGGGGTCGTGGCTGCAGGGAGGTAATGTCCGTATTTGATTACTTAAAAAAATGCCTCTCTCAGTCTCTCTGTACCCTGGGTACCCTGAATTTCCTGATATCCGCGCCTATATCCCTCTCTATTTCTCTGGAAATGCAGCCTTTTCTCTGGAAATGCAGCCTTCTAAGTGGGGTTGCTCTAGCCCTACATTTCAAGGTCTTCATGGGGCAGAGGCACTTGCTGGAACAGGTGTGGAAGCGGGAACTGCGTGCAGGCAGGCAAAAGCTTAAAATGCCTGTAATTCCTCAGCAATTTGATCTTTAAAAAAACAAGTTCAGAATGTTGAAATATGTTATGTTTGTTCAAAGGCTGTCTGTCTGCTAGACAGAGGTTTCTTATGTGCGATTCCGCCCCTTTTCCCCGAGACTGCCCTACCTGAGCTGTCTGGTCAGGGAAGCGCCGGAAGTCGAATAGCCAATTGTTGTTAGTTTTGAGCCTGTTGTTGCTACCACTGTGTCAGTTCATCTTGTTGAGTTTCTTCCTGCTTTTTTGTTGACCCTCCACTTTACCAAGCATGTGTCCTTCTCCAGGGACTGGTTGCTCCTGACATATACAAAGAATGAGAAACAAAATCTTGCCATCCTTGCTTTAAGGAACATTCTGAATGTACTTCTTCTGGGACTCCATGGCACTCTCAATATTCTTTGCCAACAACATAATTCAATACATTGATTATGTTATAGCCTTCTTTATTTATTGTCCAACTTTCATATGCATATGCGGTGATTGAAAAGAACAGTCAGGTACACCTTAAGTCCTCAAACTGACTTCTTTGCTCTTGAGCACTTTAAGGAGGTCTTTTGCAGCAGATTTACCTAATGCAAATCTGTTGTTTGATTTCTTTACTGCTGCTTCATGAGTGTTGATTTTGGATCCCAGCAAAATGAAGTCTTTGATAACTTCAGGCTTTTCTCCATTTATCATGATGTTATTTGTTGGTCTAGTTGAGGATTTTGCCTTCTTTACATTGAGGACCTATCCAAATTGAAGGCTGTAGTCTTTGATCTTCATCAGTATTTTATGTCCTCTTCACTTTCAGCAAGTAAAGTTGTGTCATCTGCATATTGCAGGTTGTTACTGAGTCTTCCTCTTATCTTGGTGCTGCATTTTTTTTTTTTCATTAATTCAGTTTCTCAGATTATTTGCTCAGCGTACAGATTGAATAAGTATGATGAAAGGATACAACCCTGGCCCACACTTTTCTTGATTTTAAACCATTCAGCATCCCCTTGTTCTGTTTAAATAATTGTCGCTTGGTCTATGTACAGGTTCCTCATGAGCATAATTAAATGTTCTGAAATACCCATTCTTTACAATGTTACCCATAGTTTGTTATGATCTACATAGTTGAGTGCCTTTGCATAGTTGATAAAAAGCACAAGTAAACATCTTTTTTCTGGTATTCTCTGCTTTCAGCTAAGATCCATCTAACATGAGCAATGATATCCCTCATTACACTCTGAATCTGGTTTGAATTTTTGGGAGTTCCCTGTTGGTGTACTCTTGCAACTGTTTTATCTTCAGCATCATATTTTGCCTATTTTCTTGTTGCTAAGTGCTGTCAAGTCAGTTCTGACTGATAGCAACCCGTATAGGATTTTAGAGAAGTGGCTTCTTGGTTTAAACACAGTGACCTTTTGGTTAGCAGTCCAGCCATGTCCTTGCTGTTGTTGTCATTAAGTACCTTTGAGTTGGTTCCATCTCATTCGACCCTGTATAGGGTTTTCAAGGAGCTGCTGGTGGGTTTGAACTGCCAATTCTGACTGTACTTATTCCAACACAACACAACCCATTCTGACTGTACTTATTCTAACACAAGTTTGTTTATTCTTTTGGTACTTTTGGTTGGCAGTTCATTGCTTATTCTACAGTGCCGTTCCAGGACACCTTGCCCATGGAATCCTTCAGTTTTGCACACCCATGTTTGAACTTTTTCTTCAGTGTAAGAATTGCTGAGTATACTCTTTCTTTTTGATTTTCTAACTCCAGGTGTTTGCATATCTCATTATAATACTTTATCTTCTCTAGCTGCCATTTGAAATCTTCTGTTTAGCTTTTTTACTTCATCATTTCTTCCTTTCCTTTTAGTTACTCTGCATTCAATAGCAGGTTTCAGAGTATCTTTTGGATCCATTTTGGTCTTCTAATAAACTTTTTTTTTTTTTTT
>NW_006415196.1:0-1457 GCF_000296735.1 Chrysochloris asiatica | reverse complement strand
CCTATACAGGGTCGCTATGAGTCAGAACCGACTCCACGACACACAGCCACCACCAAACCCCTGTACAGGGTCACTGTGAGTTGGAACCGACTCCACAGCACATAACCAACCAACCAACCATTGAGTCAGTACCAACTCATAGTGACTCTGTGCACAACAGAATGAAACACTGTCACTGGTTCTGCACCAACCTCATAATTGTTTTGCTTGAGCCCATTGCTGCTGACACTGTGCCAGTCCATCTCATTGGGGATCTTCCTGTTTTTCCTCGACCCTTCACTTTACCAAGCCTGATGTCTTTCTCCAGGAACTGGTCCCTTCCTATAACATTTTTGAAGTATGACCATCCTGGTTTCCAAGGAGCATTCTAACTGTACTTATTCCAACACAAGTTTGTTTGTTTTTTTGGTACTTTTATTATTCTGCCTGCTCCAACACCATGATTCAAATGCAACAGTTCTTCTGTAGTCTTCCTTATTCACTGTCCAACTTGCGCATGCATACGAGGTTACTGAAAATACTATGGCAGTGATTAGGTGTACCTTATTCCTCAAACTGGCATCTTTGTTCTTGAACACTTTAAAGAGTCCTGGTGTGGCATTGTGGGTTAATACGCCAGACTGCAAAGCAGTTTGAACTGCAAGGTCGGCGGTTCAAGCTCACCAGCTGCTCCTTGGAAACCCTATAGAGGGTTGCTATGGGTTAGAACTGATTCGGTGGCACTTAACAACAAGTGCAGCATATTTGTCCAGTGAAACACATAATTTGATTTTTTGATGGCAGCTTCCATGAGTGTTGATGGTTGATCAGAGCAAAATGAAATATTTGACAACTTCAATATTTCCTCCATTTATATGGATGTTATTTATTGGTCTAGTGGTGAGGATTTTTGCTTTCTTTACAATGAGGTACAAGCCATACTGAAGGCTATGGTTTTTGACCTTTTTCAGTAAGTATTTTAAGTCCTCTTCACTTTCAGCAAATAAAGTTATATCATCTGCATGTTGCAGGTTGTTAATGAGTCTTCCTCCAATCCTGATGCCATGCTTTTCTTCTTATAACCCATCTTCTCAGATTGTGTATGCAAATTGAATAAATATGGAGAAGGAACATAACTCAGGTGCACACCTGTCCTAATTTTAAACCATTTGGTATTCCCTTGTTTTATTTGACCAACTGCCTCTTGGTCTAGTTACAGGTTCTTCATGAGCAAAATTCATTGCTCTGGAATACTTATGCCCCAAAATGTTGTCCATAACTTGTAATGATCCACACAACTTGAAAGCCTCTGTATAGTCAGTAAAGCTCAGGAAAACATCTTTCATCATGGAGGGCGGCGGTTAAACGATGTGCGAGAACTGCGCAGACCTGGTGGAGGTGTTAAATGAAACCCAGACCATGGAGTGGCGGGGTGAGAGGTGTCTGGAGACCAGGTCGATGGGGAGACGCTGCCTAGC
>NW_006415195.1:2647-4888 GCF_000296735.1 Chrysochloris asiatica | reverse complement strand
TTATTATAGGTAAGACTATAATGAACACTTTTTTTGGCATAAGCTTCACCTGCATCCCCAAAAGTAGTATTAAGAGTTAAGAACATTTTAAATGAGCCTAGCAGTTATTGCCAAACCACTTTCCAGTAAAGTAATTCCAATGAATATTTTCACTAATATTGAAAGGGTTCATTTAACTCAACATGACTATTTTTCACATTAGGTCTTTATTGAGTTTTCCTCACATTTCTGTCTTTTCTAAGGAGGAAAGGTTAATGTCAATAACCTGAATACAATCCTGGGGAGCATGGGGATCAAGCTCAAAAACAAGGAACTTAAAAGTGTGATGCAGAATAAAGCCGTTGATGGTGAGCATTGTAAATAGACATTGCGCCCTTTGGGGTAGAGCTTAGAATCTTGGGATCATGTAAAAGAAATTCTAAAACTAGTTTGATCTGAGGACTTTAAGACTTTTTTTTTAAGAACGTGCTTTTAAAGTAAGAGCAAATCTTGTCTTTGGTCTTTATTGTTTATGTGATGCTATTTTCCTATTCAAGTAAAAGTAACACTGAGATGGCACTCACCCCTCTTATCAGTTCAGAGAATGACAAGAAGGGGAAGGGATGAGCGAATGAATAACAAGGAGCCAGAAATTATTGAGAGAAAAAAGTCCATGGAAGGGCATATGAGAACATGTAATATTTCCTCAAGTAACTCACAAGCATATCTGATCATCTTTTTGAGACAAATACTGAAGATGAAAATGTATTGGAAGTAGGTGAATGATGCAAAGCTAAGTATCTGTGCCAGATGTAAGGTTCAAAACAAAAACTGGCATTTACCATTCTCTTAAGAAAGTGACTGGAGACTAGTTTGTTATTGGTCAGTGTTCAAGAGACATGAGCCAAATAGTGTGATTCCCCCTCAAATCAAACTGCTGCTATTAAGTACCATTGAGTCAGTTCCAACTCACAGTGACCTGGTTTAGGGTTTCTGAGGAGTGGCTAGTAGGTTTGAACTACCAACCTTGCAGTTAACAAGACCAGTGCTTATCCTACAGCATCACACCAGGACTCCCAAATCCAGAATATATACATTTAGAGTGAACACAATAATTCAGTTAAATACACAGACTTTCTTCAGGCCCTGCCTCACAATTTTTCTAAGTTCTGTGTCATTGTCTGGAGATCTTTTTTATGCTTTGTGTTACAGCTACTGAAAAAGTTGCTCTGAAAAAGGTGATGGATGACGTGAAAGCAGTTACAGGCAAGTTAAGAGTTATTGTAAATATTAACATCCTCATTCTTTAATATTTACCAAATTGTCTTTTCAGTCAATACATAAATTTATTAGCAGAGTGCTAATGCCCTTGACTCCATCAGTCAACAATGTAAAAAATATGACACATATCTCCATTTATTTAGATTTTTTCCATGCCTTTCCAAAAAGTACCTCATTTTCTGGTAATAAAAATGCCATTTTTTAAAATTACATTTTCTAACATTTTTGTTAATGTGTAGAAGCATAACTAATTTTTCTATATTAATCTTAAATCTGTCTACCTTTCAAGAGTCTTATGAATCACAATAATCTCCCTATAAATTCTGGTGAGTTATTTTATATATGTATTTTAAGTATCATGTATAGACCCTTAAAGTTTTTACGTTTTTGGTGTTGTTAGAAGCCCTGGAATTGTTCCCAGCTGATAGCAACACTATGCACAATAGACTGAAACACTCCTGCTCCTGAGTCATCCTCACAATTGTTATTATGTTTGAGTCCTTTGTTCCTGCTGCTGATGTGCCGGTCCATTTAGGCACAGTGGATTGTTGGATGTCTTCCTCTTTTTCATAGTCCTTCCACTTTACCAAGCATGATGTCTTTCTCCAGGAACTGATCTCTCCTGACAACATTTCCAAACTATATGAGATAAAGTCTTACTGCCATCCTTGCTTCTAAAGAGCATTTTGGCTATACTTCTTCCAAAACAGATTTTTTTATTCTTTTGGCAGTCCATGGTACTTTCAGTATTCCTCTCCAACACCTTAATTCAGTCCATCAGGTCTTCTATGGTCTTCCTTATCCATTGTACACTTTTTACATGTATATGAGATGACTGAAAATATCACTTGCATCAAGTACAATTTAGTCCTCAAATGGACATTTTGGTCTTTAACACTTTAACAAAGTCATTTGTAGCATATTTGCCTAATGGAATATGTCATTTGGTTGCTTGACTTCTGCTTCCATGAGTGTTGATTA
>NW_006415195.1:0-1179 GCF_000296735.1 Chrysochloris asiatica | reverse complement strand
ATTTTAGTATTTTGTTTTTTTCTTTCCTGTCTTTTTAATGACCTTTTTCTTTCTTCATGTATGATGTTCTTTAAATCATCCCATAATTCTTCTGGTCTTTGGTCATTGGCATCTATTGTATCAGACCTGTTCTTGAGATGGTTTCTAATTTCAGATGAGATATATTCCAGGTCTTTCTTGGACTTGTTTACATTTTCTTTAACTTCAGCTTGAATTTGTATATCAGCAATTGATGTTTTGTTCCATAGTCTGCCCCTGGCCTTGTTTTGGCTGATGATACTGGGTTTCTATAGCATATCTTCCCACAGATGTAGTCTATTTGATTCCTGTATTTCCAGTTGGTGTGGATCATGACAAACTATGGACATTGCAGAGAATGAGTATTCTGGAACACTTAGTTGTGCTCATGAGGCGCCTGTTCATAGACCAAAAAGCAGTTGTTTGAACAGAACAAGGGGACAATGAATTGTTCAAAATTAGATTAGGAAAGGTGTGTACCAAGGTTATGTTCTTTCACCATACTTATTCAATCTGTATGCTGAGCACGTAATCCAAGAAACTGCATTATATGAAGAAAAACGTGGCATCGAGGTTGTATAAAGGCTCATTAACAACCAGCAGTATATAGATGACACAACCTTGCTTGCTGAAAGTGAAGAGGGCTTAAAATACTTACTGATGAAGATCAAAGCCTTAGGTATTGATCACACCTCAACATAAAGAAAATAAAAATCAGTACCACTGGACCAATAAATAACATCGTGATAAATAGAGAAAAGATTGAAGATGTCAAAGACTTCATTTTTCTCAGCTCAACCATCAACATTCATGGAAGCAGAAGTCAAGAAACCAAATGACATATTGCATTAGGCAAATCTGCTGCACAAGACCTCTTTAAAGTGTTCAAGAACAATGGGTCTCTTGTGATACAGTAGTGAATAATTGTTACCAGGATTGCTTGCGAGGGTTGGAAATGTAAAGGTAGATGTTTTATAGCAAGGTGGAGAGTGATTAACTTTTCAGCCTAGAAGCGGAGGTCCCTGGGACCCTACCCAGAGAAGCAGTGATGCCAGAGATGGTGGCAGAGATGATGATGTGGAGAGATGGAACAGTTGTGGACTTTAGACACAGAGAGGGAGAGGGGCTGTGTGCTGATGACCGGGGGGGCAGGCTTGTAGG
>NW_006415194.1:1967-4668 GCF_000296735.1 Chrysochloris asiatica | reverse complement strand
GAAGCCCAGAAGAGTTGTGGGATGACATCAAAAACATCATACAGCAAGAAAGCAAAAGGTCATTAATACAAGAGAAGCTAGAGGAATAGAAGATAAGTCTTGAAAGAAAGACCAGCAGGAAAAAACTAAAACAAAAACGGCAGTCTATTTGGCTATTACAAGAACAAACAAGCTGTTCATCGGGGACCCATCAAGGCAAGCAATGAAGTCCCCTCAATTGAAGACTGAAATTCAAATGGGACACACAAGCAGGCATGTAAGCTAACTGGAGACCACATTGGTCTACATGTGAGTGGGAGTGGGGGAAAGTCAGTAATAAAGATATGGGCTGAGTTTGACCACATTTCATAGATCCTGTCAACCTTGAGATGAGAGTGACAAGATGAATGGCTGTCTAGTCCAAAGTTGGGGGAGGCTTGGGAACTCTTAAGTCCTTGGGCTTTGACCTAGCCATGGAGGTCTAGAACTGAGAGTGAAGCATCCAGTTGATATGAAGTGGGGAGGAGATGGACAAAAAATACCCAGACTTGCAGATAATACCCATTTGACCTAGCTTCAATGTCTTGATGATTATAGATCACCTAGGGGAAGACAAAGACATTTCATAAAGGAAGCAAATGTAGATTGCTACAATTTGATGAGCTTAACCTCTACTTATGGATGTATTAGCTCAAAATACCAACTGAAAGGGAAGGAATCTTCACATCAAGGATCAAACCTATACCCTCTGTACACAGGGTTGATAGGGATGGGAAACTTAGACATTGACTACTAAAATCGGGTAGAGGTGGTTGGGGGGGATGACATTCTGCAAGTCTGCCTCCTGGATGCCAGCATACAGCTTTTCTCTTTCCATGAATCTAGAGTCCTCAGCTGTTCTATCTCTCCATGCCATCATCTCTGCTTCCATCTCTAGTGTTGCTGCTTCTCTGGATAGGGTCCCTTGTTCTGCTCATGTTCTTATCTCTTGATGGTCTTAGGGTTCTCTGTTCCTGGAATGTAAGATTAACTACTCTCCCCTTAATGTCATAAAACTTCTATCTTTACAGTTGTGACAATTGCAATTAGTCATGATAACAATTACTCACTATTGAATCAAAAGAATCTTATTCCCAATTCCTTTCACCAGACCCCTCTAGACAAGGTAAAAACTATTCAGTGTGGATTCTACCTTCCCCTGCACACTCTGAAACTCAAATCCCTCTTGAAAACTTGTCAGCCAGCCATTTCATGCTTTTATACCACCCCTCACCTCTACCCGATTATTGACCCTTCCTCTTTATTTCCAACCTTTGCATTCCAATCACCAGTAATTTTCAGTACATCTTGATTGCATGTTTTATAAGTTTCAGACTGAATAAACTGGTAGAATTCTTCTGTTTTATCATCACTGACTTTAGTGGTTGGTATATGAAGATGAATAATTCTTGTATTAAATGGTTTTCCTTTTAAGTATATGGAAATATTCTTTTTGATGATAAATGTGATGCCAATCCTCATCAATTTGCCATCCCAAGCAGACTCAAAATGGCCATTGCTATTCCATTTTAGCTTACTAATGCCAAGGATATTGATGTTTATGTGTTCCATTTCATTTTTGACAACTTCCAGTTTTTCTAGATTTACATTTTATAAAATCTATATTCTGATTATTAATGGATGTTTACAGCTGGTTCTCCTCATTTTGAGTTGTGTCCCATCAGCAAATGAAGGTCCCAAAAGCTTTATTTCATTTGTGTCATCAGGGTCAACTCTACTTTTAGGAGGCAGTTCTTCCCAGTAGTATTCTGAGTGCCTTCTGACCTGAATGGCTCATGTTCTGGCACTATATCTGACAGTATCCTGGTTCACTTCATCATGTTTCAATATTCAATATTTTGGTGTCATTTGACACTGTTCCACTGCTATTTATAAGGTTTTCAATTACTAAATATTCAGAAGTGATCCATATCTCCTTCTTCTGAGTCTGTCTTAGTCTGGTAGCTCAGCCCAAACCTCTCTGCTATGGGTGACCCAGTTAGTATTTAAAATTCTGAGGGCATAGCTTCCAGAACCACAATATAAAAGCTGTCACTGCACAAAAAACTAGCATATAAGTGGTGGAATATTTTGCATTATTAAAAATTACAAAGAATCTGCAAAATGCTTCACAACATCAATGAACCTAGAGGACATTATGGTGAGTGCAATTAGTCAATCACTAAAGGACAAATATTGCACAACACCTCTCTTGTAAAAAATTAAGAAAATATTTTCTTTCTCAATGAAACATTCTATGATGATTATCAGGAATCTGGGGAGTAGGAGACCAAGGGAAAGATATGAATAGAGGTAAATACTGTTGACTGATCATACATGGAGTAGATTGCAATCATTTTAATGACATGAAGTGAACAATTTGTGGATGTACAACTAATGATCTGTCCTGTAAACCTTCACTCAATTCACAATAAAAGTTATAAATATAACAATGACAAAAACAAAAATAGCAATAGGTGCAGATGAAATCATGTGATTTAGAGTCATTTTAATTGACTAGTAATGACATCTCTGACCATAGCACATTGCAAACTTTGAAAAGTAAATTACCATAAAGTCTAATCCTTGTGAATACATTGATACATGCAAGCTGGGCTTATGAAAAAAAATGTTTTTGTCAAAGTAGTTAATTATAGAGATAGTTTTATTAAAAAAATAAATT
>NW_006415194.1:0-821 GCF_000296735.1 Chrysochloris asiatica | reverse complement strand
CAGCTTTTTAAAACTTTTTTTTCAACCTCTCCCTTGTTGCACCTTCTCTGCCTAGCCTGAGCATCTTCAGGTGGGTGGAAGCACACCCTCAAAAGGATCCAGCATTGTGCTTACAGGGTACCATTTTCCCATGGTACAAAAAGGAAATCCTTGAAAGCCCCAGTGGCTCCGAAAGCTAATCTTTTGGCTGCTTCTTATGACACCTAACTCTGGGACTTAGCCCTAAAGTTGACCTGCGTGGGCCCCTATATTCCTGCCTTACCTAGCAAGAGACAGCAGGTCTGGTCATAGAGCCAAACCATATTTTCACCCTGTAAAACCCCAACATAAAAGGCAAGAGCCAACACCAATTACTATATACAAGGATGCAGTCATTTTGAGAATTATGCTATGCATATGCAAATACTTAACTTATCTTCAGAGAGAAAATTCTAAATAATCTTTCTTCCATTCATTTCTCAATTTTTGTTTGTGCACCTCCATGGTGGTGATTAGAGGGAGGGCCTGAGCGAGTGGACATCCCCACCCACTGCTGGAGGTTTCTACTGTGCACACACACTGACCTGCACAACAAAGACTACTGGACAGTTTGCTACAGTTTTGTTTTTGTTTTTGCTTTTACTTTGTTTCCGTTTTTTGTCCTTTTAGTCTTACTTTTTTCATGGAGATGGGACCTTTCTATCCCTATGTTACCCAATATGAGACAGCAATCGTGGCCATATAGCCAAGTTACAAGCATACCCTATAACATTTCAACAACCAGACAGAAGCCAATACCAGCTGGTACGTATTACATAGATATCCAACACTTGCTAAGATTG
>NW_006415193.1:2847-4938 GCF_000296735.1 Chrysochloris asiatica | reverse complement strand
AATTATTATTATTATTATTACAAAACTTAGCCATAATACCAACCCTAACCCTCACTCCTTATGTCTACCCACTCCCATACACATACAAAGAAGGATGAGTGAAACATTATGTTTTAGGGAATTATTATTATTATTATTACAAAATAATAACCTTTATTAAATAAAAATATCAAAACGGGAAACTATTCTTTCTTAACATATCCTCCAGTTAGGTCTATCATCTCCTAAAGGAAGTGCTTCCATCCTGGTGTGGTGCTGTAGGATAAGCACTGGACCTCAAGGTTAGTTTGAACCACAAGGTCGATGGTTCAAACCCACTAGTCACTCCTCAGAAAACCAATACAGGGTTATTATATGAGTCAGAACTAACTTGACACTACACTTAACAGCATTAACAACAACAATCCTTCCCCAAAGCACGTGCTCTACGATTTACACCACATCAAAATGGCTGGTTTGACATTTTCAAGAGACTCAAATCGTGTTCCATTTAAAAGTTTTTATTTTTAGTTAAGGGAACAAAAGAAGTTTAAAAGGGCAAGATCAGGACTGTAAAATAAATGACTTAAGTTTTCCTAACGAAATTCTCAGAAAACAGCCTTCACTACCTTAAAAGAATGAGCCTGCACATCACAGAGATGAAAAAATTTCTCACCAGTATAATTTTCAATTTTCTTAAAACTTTTTTCCTAATAAACCCCCATGATCATCATGTGTACTTCAATAAGTCTATCATGATTTATTTGTAATCCCCCCAAAATGTCTTAGCTGACCCTTTTGTCTTGAATTTCACTGGCCAGCACATGACCTGAGAAACCAGTTTTGATTGAAGCATTTTTTGAAGGGACTCAGACTAAAACAAGTATATTACTGAGACAACTTGTCTGCAGCCACCCACTGATCACAGAAACATGATTAAACAGATTTAAAAATAAATAAATAAACCCAAGTAAATATGGAACCCTAATAGCAAAACTTTTGAACTGACCCTTATTTTTCTGACATTTGAAAATGTGAGGCCTAGACCATCATCAACAATTAACTCAGTTAAAATAATTTATATAAAAAGAGACTTCTAAAATGGGTTTAAGACATCTGTCTTGCTCTCACAAATCTAAGAATACACTGCTGTGTAGAGGATATTAGTTTCATATAGATTTTCTAAAAATTAATTTTTATCATCTATAAATATCAAAGGTTGGTTAGTATTAAAATTACATGTTTTCCTAATTCTGAGACTACTATGCACTGGTACTTTTATAGATTTCAAGAATCTACTCCACTTTCATTAAAGCAAACATCATAGTATGCTTGTAAAGTCAAGAATAATGAAAGTATATTTGGCACAATAAGAATAAGCCTCTCTCTATATCTGACAGTATGAAAAATAAACCTGGCAGCTGCATTTCATCTATGATTGGAACTTTCTGACAGCTTTCTTCTCTATTGCTCATAAGAAGATGACTTAAATGAATTAATGTCAGATGGATTAGTCAGATTCTGTTCAAACTGACAGAAGATCATGTCTGAACAGCTACTTTAAACTTTCAACATTCATCTAAAGAACAGGAGAATATCTTATGCTTAAGACTGAACAAGTTTTTGCATACCAAATATATTCTTTTTGGAAAAGTCAGACTTACTTCTAATTTGAAAGAAAAAAATAAAATACAATAGAAATACAATTTAGTAAAATGTACCATTAAGGCTACCTGGTAACATCAGGTTATATAGTTCATGTACTTAAATAGTTGAGTTGTTACCTTCTGAGCTGATAACTGGTTTGGGCCAGTTTATATAGCAATCAATATCTAGTAAAGAAGTTTTAGAAGTAAAAACATAATTTTTAAGAATTACAAAGACACTTTAAGTTCAAATTTTGCAAATTAAGCAGATAAGAAACTTAGTGAGGAACAGAGAAAAGTGAAAGGTCACCTGAAATCATACAAAAACAAGTGCACTGCCATGAGCTGATTTTGTCCATGGAGCAGCAGTTGGTGGGTTTCAAGTGCAAACTCTCTGATTAGTAATTGAACTCATAATACACTACATCTCTAGAGCTCCTTTTGGAAATCATATAGCTAGTTAATT
>NW_006415193.1:0-1790 GCF_000296735.1 Chrysochloris asiatica | reverse complement strand
AACTCCCAAACAAAAGAATTCCAGGTCCAGATGGCTTCATTGGTGAATTCTACCAAACATTCAGGGAAGAGCTGTCACCAATTCTACGCTAATTGTTCCAGAGTATATAGAAAGACGGTGAAAATGTCCTAATACACTTAGTGAAGCAAGCATAACCCTCATACCAAAACCAAGAAAGGACATCATTAAGAAAATTATAAACCAATATCGCTCATGAACACAGATGCAAAAGATCTCAACAAAATCCTAGCCAACAGAATCCAACAGCACATCAAGAAAATAATACATCACAACCAAGTGGGATTCATATCAGGGAAGCAAGGATGGTTCAACATCAGAAAAATCAAGCTAATCCACCATATAAATAAGAAAAAGGAAAAGATACAGAAAAGACATTTGACAAAATCTAACATCCATTCCTGATAAAAACACTCAAAAAAGTAGGAATTGAAGGGAAATTCCTCAACATAATTAATATCATATACAAAACCAATAGCCTACATTACTCTCAGTGGAGACAAACTGAAAGCCTTTCCTCTGCGAACAGGAATCAGATAAGGATGCCCTTTGTCATTACTCCTATTCAATATTGTGCTGGAAGTCTTAGCCAGAGCTATATGGCAAGATAGGGAAATTAAAGGCATCCAAATTGGCAAAGAGGAAGTAAAACTCTCCCTATTTGCAGACGATATGATCCTATACATAGAAAACCCCAAAGACTCAGTAAAAAAGCTACTAGACTTCATTGAAAGATTCAGGAAAGTGGCAGGATATAAGTTTAACATACAAAAATCAGTTGGATTCCTCTATACTAACAATGACAGCACTGAAAAAGACATTAAGAAAGCAATACCATTTACAATAGCCACCCAAAAGAAGACTATCTAGGAATAAATGTAAGCAGAGAAACAAAGGACCTATACAAAGAAAATTACAAAACACTACTACAAGAAACCAAGAGACTTACAAATATGTTAGAATATACTATGGTCCTGGATAGGAAGATTTAACATTGTGAAAATGTCAATACTGCCCAAAGCAATTTACAATTTACAATCCAGATTCCAATGACATTCTTCGAAAGATGAAAAACAATCACCAACTTTATATGGAAAGGAAAGAGACCCAGGATAAGCAAAGCACTGCTTAAGAAGGATAAAGTTAGAAGCCTTTCATTTACTGATTTCAAAATTTATTATACATCCAGCAGATTTGTGTTGGAAGAAGTGCAGCCAGAGTGCTCCGTGGAGGCCAAGATGGCCAAACTTTGTCTCACATACTTCCGACATATTGTTAGGAGGGACCAGTTGCTGGAGAAGGATATCATGTTTGGTAAGGTGGAGGATCAAAAAAAAAAAAAAAGGAAGACCCCAGCGAGATGGATTGTCTCAATGGGCTCAAGAGTGGCAACAATTGTGAGAATGGCCCAGGACTGGACAGTGTTTTGTTCTGTTGTACATAAGGGTCGCTATGAGTTGGTACCAACTTGATGGCACTTAACAACAACAACAAAACAATGGCAAGAAGTGACTGACTGGCTTACAAGCTTTCAAGAGGGAGCCTAGTTCCAGAGGGTGCAGGGGAAGGTGGAATCTCCACTGAGTGGTGTCCAACCTGTCTGGATAGGGCTGAGAAAGGAGATGGGGGTAAGACTCTTGTGTTTCAATGGTGAATAATTGCTATAAGGACTGACTGTGTGTATTACAAATGTAAAGGTAGATGCTTTGAAACAAAAGGAGGGGAGTGGTTGATTTTGCAGTCCAGGAGCAGAGGACCCTGGGACCATCAAG
>NW_006415192.1:3615-4900 GCF_000296735.1 Chrysochloris asiatica | reverse complement strand
ACTACTGATCCTTCCTCTTTGGTCCCAACCTTTGCCTTCCAATCACCAGTAATGAGCAATACATCTTGATTGCATGTTTGATCAATTTCAAATTAAAGAAGTTGATAGAATTCTTCTATTTCATCCTCACTGGTTTTAGTCCTTGGTGCAAAAATTTGAATAATAGTGGTATTAACTGGTTTTCCCTGTAGGCACATGCGCATATTCCTGTCACAAACAGCGTTGTACCTCATGGCTGATCTGGATGTTTCTTTTTTGATGATGAATGCAACACCATTCCTCTTCAATTTGTCATTCCCAGCATAGTAAACCATGTGATTGTCAGATTCAAAATGGCCAGTATGAGTCCACTTCAGCTCACTAATGCCTAAGATATTGATGTTTATGCGTTCCATTTCATTTTTGACAACTTCCAAATTTCCTAGAGTCATACTTTGTACGTTCCATGCCCTTATTTTCAAAGGATGTTTAAAGGTGTTTCTCTTCATTTTGAGTTGTGCCCCATCAGCAAATGAAGGTCCTGCAGGGTTTTCTCCCACGAGCTTTACTCCATTCACATTATCACAGTTAACTCTACTTTGAGGAGGCATCTCTCCCCCAGTCGAATTTTGAGTGCCTTCTAAATTGAGGGACTCATTTTCCAGCACTATATCTGACAGTGTTTTTCTGCTATTCATAAGGTTTTCATTGACTAAAGATTCAGAAGTAGTTCATCACTCTTTCTTCCTAGTCTGTCTTTGTCTGGAAGCTCATCTGAAACCTATCCACCATGTGTGACCCTGCTGGTTATTTAAAGTTCCGGTGGAATAGCCCTCAGAATCACAGCAACTCAAAAGCCACCACAGTACAACAAACTGACAGATGAGTGGTGGCCCTTTAGTTTTAAATGGAAATTGTCACTTTAACTACTGTATAGCTTGGTATTTTTCAGGGCTGTCACTTTTTAAGCAGATCACCAGATATTTTTTTAGCAGTGTATCTAAGTGCGTTCGAACTGACAACTGTTAGGCTAGTAGTCAAGCACTTAAATTTATATATCACCCAGGGATGCTTTTTATGACTTTATCAGGCGTGAATCTGTAAGAATACTTACATTCTAAAGAATTTTAAATCTATGGCATAAATTTGCTTAATTTTTTTTCTTAAATATTTTATTGTGAATTATGTGAGAGTTGACATGGGAGAACATTAATTTTACATTCATTCTATCATATATCGTCTCATTGCCATGGTTACAATCCCCTCCATGCATCATCAACCAACCAAAGGGTATACCCTGCAATCC
>NW_006415192.1:2995-3490 GCF_000296735.1 Chrysochloris asiatica | reverse complement strand
CATCAGCCCCGCCTAGACAGATTGGATACTACTCACTTGAAAGTCTACCTTCCTCCAGGCCCACTGGATCTAGTTTCCCTCTTGAAAGCTTGTAAGCCAGTCACTTCTTGCCTTTGTAGCCCCCCGCCCCCCATTTTGGGTAGCCAATGTCTAAGTTGCCCATCACTGTCTACTCTGTGTGTGGAGGGAGTAGGGATGATTCTTGCTGTAAGGATTTATTCCCTCTTTTGAGCTATTGCTTCCATAGGTGTAGGTCAAGTTCATCAAATTGTATGAGAATACTGTTTTTTTCCCCCCCTCCTCTTTTTACTTCTGGCTGAGCTCTGATCATCCAGTCATTGAAGCCAGGACAAGTGGGTATTATCTGTAAGTGTGGGTATTCTTATGCATATGCCCTCTCTTCTTATCAGCTGGACGCTTCACTCTCCACTCTAGTCCTCTGTGGCTATGTCACTGACTCTGGGCTCAAGAGTCCCCAGGTCTTGCCACACTGCT
>NW_006415192.1:0-1115 GCF_000296735.1 Chrysochloris asiatica | reverse complement strand
GTCCCTATTTTTTCATTGATGGCCTTCATAATTCTGGGATTCACATTTAGGTCCTTAATCCATGTTGAGTTGGTTTTTGTATAAGGTATAAAATGAAGGTCTTGTTTCAGTCTTTTGCATATCATTTTCCAGTTCTGCCAGCACTATCTGTTGAAAAGACTATCACCTCCCCATGTGATATATTTAGGTGTTTGGTCAAAAATCAGTTGGCTGTATCTAGATGTGTTAATTTCTGGATTCTCGATTCTGTTCCATTGATCTATGTATCTTTCATTGTATCAGTACCAAGCTGTTTTGACCACTGTAGCCGTATAGTAAATTTTAAAGTCGGGAAGTGACAGGCCTCCAACCTTTTCTTCTTCTTAAACAGTGCTTTGCTTGTCCTGGGTTTCTTTCCTTTCCATATAAAGTTTGTAATTGTTTTTTCCACCTCTGTGAAGAATGTCGTTGGGATTTGGATTGGGATTGCATATATGTGTAAATTGCTTTGGGCAGTATTGACATTTTCACTATGTTAAGTCTTCCTATGCAGGAGCATGGTAAATTCTTCCATTTTTGTAAGTCTCTTTTGGTTTCTTATAGTTGTGTTTTGTAGTTTTCTTTGTATAAGTCCTTTGTTTCTGTGGTTACATTTATTCCTAGATATTTCATCCTTTGGGTGACTATTGTAAATGATATTGATTTCCTAATGTCCTTTTCATTGCTGTCGTTTTTGGTATAGAGAAATCCAACTGACTTTGTATGTTGATCTTATACCCTCCCACTTTGCTGAATCTTCCAATGAGGTCTAGTAGCCTTCGTACTGAGTCTTTGGGATTTTCTACGTATAGGATCATATCGTCTGCAAATAGGGAGAGTTTTAC
This sequence comes from Chrysochloris asiatica, assembly GCF_000296735.1. Taxonomy (NCBI): domain Eukaryota; kingdom Metazoa; phylum Chordata; class Mammalia; order Afrosoricida; family Chrysochloridae; genus Chrysochloris; species Chrysochloris asiatica. The sequence continues at coordinate 252 of NW_006415192.1, read as the reverse complement.
TTCCTCTTTGCCAATTTAGATGCCTTTAATTTCCCTGTCTTGCCATATAGTTCTTGCTAAGACTTCCAGCACAATGTTGAATAAGAGTGGTGACAAAGGGCATCCTTGTCTGGTTCCTGTTCACAGAGGGAAGGCTTTCAATTTGTCTCGGTTAAGAGTAATGTAGGCTGTTGGTTTTGTATATATGCTCTTTATTATGTTGAGGAGTGTTCCTTCAATTCCTATTTTGTTGAGTGTTTTTATCAGGAATGG
>NW_006415191.1:4272-5020 GCF_000296735.1 Chrysochloris asiatica | reverse complement strand
AATCCACCCAGCATCATCTTGAAAGAACAGCCTCGGTCTGCTCCCATATAGATTACAGCTAAGAAGGAACAGTTCTTATCTGTATGTATGAATAAATTCTTTCAGAAATATCAGCAGGCGGTTGATTACTCTAAGGTGGAGGTAAAAGATATCCCAAATGTCTTATTTTTCCAACATGTTATACCACTACATTATTGTTGTATGTAGTAGTATAACATATCTATCATCATTCCTCCCCTCCCTTACATCTGAGCATTCTGCAATGTGCTAAAATGTCTCGAGAACTAACAAATGTCAAAGGAAATGGCTCATATGATTGTGGAGAATGGCAAGCCCCAAATCAGTAGTTCAGAGTTCAGATTGGAGGATTCTCCTCACCCACCTTGTCAGGAGCTGAGGAACCCAATTCTACAAATCAAAAGACAGGCTATTGATGCATAAAGCTGTAAGGAGTTTAAGCTACATGTCCCACAAACAAAGGGGAGGAGAGACTTACTGAGACAGATGCATAATACAGAGCAAGACAGCAAATTTTGCCAAAGCCTTTCTATGTATTGAACTCAGATCATGCCCCTAAGAAAAAATAAGGGTGGTGACTTCAGTCATACTGTCTAGTCAGGTAGGAGCAACGTGTTTCACATAAATCCTTACTTAACTGTTGTTGTTAAGGGCCATGAAGTCAGTTCCAACTCATAGTGACCCTGTATATAGGGTTTCCAAAGAGCAGCTGGTGTGTTTGAACCTCTGA
>NW_006415191.1:2367-3712 GCF_000296735.1 Chrysochloris asiatica | reverse complement strand
CTGTATACAGTTTTTGAGAAGAAGCTGATAGGTTTCAAGTGCCAAACTTATGGTTTGAAGTTCAGTGTTTACTAACAAGTCAATTAAAATGGGTATGGCATTGTGGGCTAATGTGTTGAACTGCGATGTCATTTTGAACTGCAAGATTGGCAGTTCAAGCTCACCACGTGCTCCTTGGAAATCATATACAGGGTCACTATGGGTTGGAAGCAACTGGACAACACTTAAAAACAACAACAATCAGACAGAGTGACTAACAACACAAAATGGAAAAACATGGCTGGGAAGGCAGTAATAAATAACTAGCAGCCCTTGCTCTGCAACAAGAGATCTGCATGAGTCAGAATAGACATAGCAATGTTGCTTTTGTTTTGTCTTTTTTGGAGGTCAGTATGTAATGATTAAATATTTAAAAGGAAACCTAGTAATATATGGATCTTGTTAAACTATGGAAGCAACATCTATAATAGTTTTTGCCAAAGGAAGTGGAAAGTGAGGAAAGATGGGATAAAATCTGAATTATCTACATCATTTTAGTAGCAGTTTTCAAGATTTTGAATCTTTTGCATAATAAAATAAATCAACAAGGAAATATATTTATTAAAAAAAGAAATACTGATTTACAACCACTGCTGATAGAGCCCTGGGCTGATTTGCTCTGGCTATAAGCAAGTTACAAAGAAGTACTAAACTCATTTAAAGCATGAGCTCTGTTACAACAAAGTCTGGTTTAGCTTTAATATCTACCTGCCAGAACATTAAATTGTTAGTAGAATTTAAAAGCTAGCATTTCATGATGTTGTTGTTGCTCTTCTTAGGTGCCAACTCATAATGACCTTAGGTACAACAGAACGAAACACTGTGCGGTTCTGTGTCAACCTCGCAATCAGTGCTACACTTGAGCCCATCACTGATGTCATTGTGACAATCCATCTTCTTGAGGGCCTTTCTCTTTATCATTAACAGACCCTCCACATTACCAAGCATGATGTCCTTCTCCAGGGATTGGTCTCTCCTGATAATATGTCTGAAATATGATAAATTAATTCTGGCCATCCTGGATTCTAAGGAGCATTTGGCTGTACTTCTTCTAACACAAATCTGTTTGATCTTTTGGCAGTCCATGGTACTTTCAATATTCTCCTTCAACACCATAACTCAAAAGCATCAATTCTTCTATGGTCTTCCTTATTCACTGTCTAACTTTTGTATGCATATGAGGTTATTGAAAATGCCATAGCATGGGTCAGGTGCACCTCAGTCCTCAAACTGACATCTTTGCTCTTCAACAATTTTTAAGAGGTCTTGTGCAGCTAATTTGACTAATATGGTATATCATTTGATT
>NW_006415191.1:0-1297 GCF_000296735.1 Chrysochloris asiatica | reverse complement strand
TGTTCAAGAGTAAATATGTCAGTTAGAGAACTAAGTTGTTCCTGATCCAAGTCATGGTATTTTCAATGACTTTATGTTGTTGTTGTTAAGTGCTATTGAATCAATTCCGACCCATAGCAACCTTGTATAGGGTTTCTGAGGAGCAGCTGATGAGCTTGAACCGCCGACCTAGCAGTTCAAAGGGCCTATGTATATAGAACAATGAATAAAGAAGACTGTGGGATAATTGATACATTTAAGTTATGGTGTTGGAGAAGAATATTGAAAGTACCATGGACTGCCAGAAGAATAAACAAATCAGTGTTGGAAGAAGTACAGTCAGAATTTTCCTTAGTAGCAAGGATAATTAGATATGTCTTTCATACTTTGGGCATGTTATTAGGATGGACCAGTCCCTTGAGCAGAATATCATACTTGGTAAAGTTGGAGGTTCAGTGAAAAAGAGGAAGGCCCCAACAAGATGGATTGGCACAGTGACAGCATTTATGGGCTCAAGAATAATGATAATTGTGAGGGTGTTGCAGAACCTGTCAGGGTTTCTTTCTGCTGTGCATTGGGTCTCTATGAGTTGGAACTCACTACACAGAACCTAACAACAGCAATAAAATGTATGAATAAATATTATATAGAAGAATCATTAAATATACAAAATTTCTAACTCAGTAAATATATAATATTAATATAATGCATTTTGAACATGATCATTTTATTATGATATTAAGCTAGAGTAACTTATTTCCTAGCAATGTGGAACCTCAACATGTCTTGAAACTTGTGCTTGCTAGTAATCTTCATTAGAATTTTGGCATTTATGCATTTATGATGAAATTTATATATGATATTTTTGTGTCCTAATATAGTAACTTCTGGATATAATTTAGAAATATTTTAAAGTATATGATTTTAGGTAATGCCTATTTCTAGTTAAAATATCAATTCTGAAGTCTAAACTTCTTGTTATTAAGTGCTCTTCACTTGATTCAGATTTATAATGATCCTGTATATGGTTTCTGAGACTGTAAACCTTTACTGGAGCAGAAAGCCTCCTCTTTCTCCCAAGGTGTGCCTTGTGGGCCGAATAGCCAACCTTGTGGTTTGCAGTCCAATGATGAACCTACATTGACACCAGAACTCTCCTAACACTACATGTTTATTGCAAACACCTTTTCTCATCTACGTGCACTGACTGTTGTTGTCAGGTGCCATCGAGTCAGAACCGACTCATAGTGACCCCACGCACAGCAGAATGAAACAATGTCCGATCCTGGGCCAACCTCACTACCGTTGTCACACTTGA
>NW_006415190.1:0-5014 GCF_000296735.1 Chrysochloris asiatica | reverse complement strand
TACAGGCTGAATAAGTATTGTGAAAGAATACAACCCTGTCACACACCTTTCTAATTTTAAACCATCCAGTGTTTCCATGTTCTGTTTGAACAACAGAACATGTTGGTCCATGTACAGATTCCTCATGAGCACAATTAAGTGTTAGGAATACTCATACTTCACAATATTGTCCATAGCTTGTCATGATCCACACAATCGAAAGCCTTTGAGTAGTCAAGAAAAGCACAAGTGAACATCTTTTTGGTATTCTCTGCTTCAGCCCAGATCCATCAGACAACAGCGATGATATCCCTCGTTTCTTGTTCTCTTCTGAATCCAGCTTGAATCTCTGGAAGTTCTCTGTCAATATACACTTGCAGCCGTTTCTGTATTTCCTTTAGTAAAACTTTACTCGAATGGGATATCAAAGATATTTTCCGATAATTTCCGCATTCCGTTGGGTCACCTCTCTTTGGAATGGGCACAAATAATTGATCTCTTCCAATCAGTTGGCCAGATAGTTGTCCTCTAAATTTCTTGGCAGAGATGAGTGAGTGCCTCCTGTACTGACTCACTTTCTTGAAAGATAGCAATTTTTATTTCATCAATTCTTGGAGCTTATTCTTTACCAATTCCTTCAAAGCACCTTGGACTTCCTCCTTCAGTATCATTGGCTCTTGATCATATGCTACCTCTTGAAATGGTTGATCATTAACCATTTCCTTTTGGTACAGTGACTCTGTGTATTCTTTCCATCTTCTCTTGATGCTTTCTGCATTATTCAATAATTAGCCCAGAGAATCTTTCAATAACAAAAGTCGAGGCTTGAATTTTTTTTCAGTTCCACCAGCTTAAGAAATGCTGAGCTTGTTCTTCCCTTTCAATTTTCTGACTCTAGATCTTTGCACATTTCATTGTAATATTTGACTGTATCTTCTCGAGCTGACCTTTGAAATTTTATGTTCAGCTCTTGTACTTCCTTATTTCTTCCGTTTGCTTTAGGATCTCTAATCTGAAGAGCAAGTTTCAGTGTTTCTTCTGCCATCCATCTTGACCTTTTCCTTCTTTCTTGTCTTCTTAATGACCTTTTGCTTTCTTCCTGTATGATGTTTTTGATGTCATCCCACAACTCTTCTGGTCTTTGGTCTTTAGTGTTTAATGTATCAAACCTGTTCTTCAGATGATCTCTAAATTCAGGTGGGATATATTCAAGGTCATATTTTGGCTCTCATGGAATTTTTTTCATTTTCTCCAGCTTCAGTCTGAATTTGTATATGAGCAATTAATGATCTATTCCAAAATCTGCCCCTGGCCTTGTTTTGGTTGATGATATGGAGCTCTTCAACTGTCTCTTTCTGTAGATGTAGTCAGTTTGATTTCTGTGTATTCCATCTGGTAAAATCCATGTATATAATCATCTCTTATGCTGTCTAAAGAAGGTATTTGAAATTAAGAAATCATTAGTTTTGCACAATTCTATCATGTGATCCCCAGCATCATTTCTATCACCAAGGCCATATTTTCCAACTACTGATCCTTCCTCTTTGTTCCCAACCTTTGCATCCCAATCACCAGTAATGATCAATACATCTTGGTTGCATGCTTAATCAATTTCAGATTGAAGATGTTGGAAAAATTCTTCTATTTCATCCTCACTGGCTTTAGTGATTGGTGCATAAATTTGAATAATAGTGGTATTATCTGGGCTTCCCTGTAGGCGCATGGATATTATCCTATCACAGACAGAGTTGTACCTCATGACTGATCTGGATATGTTCTTTTTGACAATGAATGCAACATCATTTCTCTTCAATTTGTCATTCATGGCATAATAAATTATGTGGTTGTCAGATTCAAAATGGTCCATTTCAGCTCACTAATGCCTAAGATATCGATTTTTTTATTCATTCCATTTAATTTTGACAATTTCCTATTTTCCCAGATTCATACTTCGTACATTCCATGTTCCGATTATAAATGGATGTTTACAGCTATTTCTTTTTATTTTGAGTTATACCCATCAACAAATGGAGGACCTGTGGGCTTTACTCCCACAGGTTTTACTATGTTCACATCATCACGGTGAACACTACTTTGAGGAGGCTGCTCTTCCCCAGTCGCCTTTGAGTGCCTTCCAACCTGAGGGGCTCATTTTCCAGCACTCTACCTGACAGTGCTTCTCTGCTATACATAAGGTTTTCAGTGACTAAATAATAGGAATTAGTTTGTCACTCCTTCTTCCTAGTCTGTCTTTGCCTGGAAGCCCACCTGAAACCTGTCCACCATGGGTGACTCTGCTGGTATTTAAAATACCAGTGGCATAGCTTCCAGAATCACTCACAAACCATCACAGTACAACAAACTGACAGTCGAGTGGTGGTAAACAAAATTAGATCTCTGTTTGCTTAGGCAAAATTTTAAATTATTTTTCATAATCATAAACCAGAAAAAAAATCTTATCTGGAGTTAAGGTATAATTATTATTGTATTCCCATTCAAGTGTCATATTAGGAGAAAATAAAATGGCTAACAGGTGTAATTTCTTTGTATTTTAACTAGTTGAACTTCTTTTATTATGGGTTTAATAAAAAACATTCCAGAGCCACTCATGCATAGTTCCAAATTTTGTAGTATTTCAGAATATATATGTACCATGAAGCCAGCCAGCTTCTGAAGAAACAAGGGGTACATTTTTCTCCCAAGAAAGAAGAAATGAATGTAAATTATTTAAAATGTGAACAAGTTAATCTCTCAGATATTTATGCCTTTTCTCTTTGTTGACACTTCTTTAAACAAGTCGTGTGAAATTAGTGGTTATAAAGTACTATGCTGACCATTGAAAATGTTTTCTGCCCTGTAGAATTTAAATGTATTTAAAAGAAATTAAAGAAAATTTATATTTTATTACCATGCTCAGTGGTAAGAACACAGAATCATTTTTATCCATATGTAAGGCTATATAGATGAATAGAGTGTATCTGATTTACATGTAAAATACTTGCCTATTGTTCAATGTTTTAAATTTTTTATTAAGTTTCTATTAAGAAAATGTGGATATAACATAAATTAACAATAATTGGAGCCTTTGTTACTTTCCGAAGACTTTTAGTATCTTTGTCTATTTGCTCACAAAAAATAAAAATAAATTGTCAGAGATACTCTTTATAAGTGTTTCTGTTTTTTCAATATTGCTATATCAGCTGTGTTTAATTCTAACCTGGCAGTCAATTTCCTGTTACAATTAATGTAAAGTGTTTTCAAGGTCCATTTTCTTTTGTTCTGTCATAATGCTCTGAGAAATTTTATTTAGCACTTTATAATTAATTACACCTGTTAAAGCAGTTTATCTTGGCCATTATTTTTCACTGAAGTATGAGGTTCTTGATGGCTAGGCCAGAGTCTAAAACAGTGTCTTATATTAAGAAGAAAGTAAAACATATTTTTAATTAATGAATTAACCAAATATTATTTTTACTTTTGATAATAGCAAACATAATCAATATATATCATATGTCTAGAGTGTAACAGAAAAAATAGTAATTCATTCAGTCTTCACAACAATTCTATAAGACAGGTAGCATGACCACAAATATACAGATAAAAAATGAAGAGCAAAGATGCTAAGGAACTTGCTTAAAGCCAAACAGTTCATATTTCAAAAAGTCAAGAACTGAAATAATGCACAATAGCCTCACCCCAGAGAAGACCCACTAAACCACTGTCCTGGATGAATAAAATAACTATGTCAAAAGATCTTATCTACACAGAAAAACTGAGATGGGGAACCCAGACAAGTCTCCGAATCACTCATGTCTTCCGTCTGGAGAAAGGATGGATCATAAGCTTATTAGATCCCTTGACATTGTTTAAATTCACCATATAATTACTCTGATGTTCTACCTATGCTTACAAAATAACAATGGTTGTTGGTTGTATCCCGCTTGTCAGTTCTGACTCCAGGAACCCTGTACAGAGTTTCTGAAGCTGTAAATCTTTACGGGAACAGAAAGCCTCTTCTTTTTACTGCAAACAACTGTCAGATTCGAACTTTTGACCTTGTGGTTATCGGTCTAGCTCATAATACACTATGCTACTAGGGATTCTTACAAAATAACAACAGGGTATACTTAAATATTATGAGTGATAGCTTGAGCAAGAAAAAGGCCCCTGGAATATTTTTAAATCAGAAAGCACAGTATCTAAAATCAAAGGCCCTAAAAATAGGGCCACCATGTATTTAGTTTAACCCACAATCCAAAAGAATATGCTTAGCTTTTATAACCTATAAACACTTAATTTATTAGGATCATAAGAGAAATTAAGACTTCTGGCAAGATGAAATACTAAGCAGACCCATTACACAGACCTTCTACAACAAAGATAAGAAAGACCAAATGAACCAGACACAGATGAAAATCCTGGAACCCTAAAATTCAGAGGAAAGGTTAGAGAAGTATACTGAGTGATTGCTGGGAGGAGAAGCTAGGCAAGAATGTCAAGAGAGGGACACTGACTGGTGACTGGCCAACCAGATGTAGTGCAACCATCTTGAACTTTTGTGAGCTGCTTTGAAAATGGAAGGTGGCCTGGCAGACCAGATTCCAACAGACTATTGAAAAGGTACAATTCCTTCTTTTTCTTCAAGTTCTCCTGGTGACCAGAGGTGTAGCCAGCTCTCACCCTCATCAACTCCTCAACCCAGATCCTGCTTTACAAGGCTCAGAGAAATGCGGTTGGGAGAAATGTCAATGTCTGTGTGTGGAGAGGGAGGTTAAGAGGGGACTGCTCCATCACTTTGGTGCCTGGATTCAGGCTGGCTCAGCTCCAGTCCTGCTGAGCCCACAGTGTCTCCAGATAAGCATTTAAAGAATCAACCGTCAAAACAACAATGAGATATCATCTCACACCAACAATAACAGCAAAGATCAAAAACGTATAGGACAATAAATGCTGGTGAGAATGTGGAGAGACTAAGATGCTCCTGCATTTCTGCTGAGATTGCAAAATGGTCCAACCTCTGTGGGAAGCAATATGG
>NW_006415189.1:3609-4184 GCF_000296735.1 Chrysochloris asiatica | reverse complement strand
CTCAACAAAATAGGAATTGAAGGGAAATTCCTCAACATAATTAAGAGCATATATACAAAACCAACAGCCTACATTTCTCTCAATGGAGAGAAATTGAAAGCCTTCCCTCTGTGAACAAGAACCAGGCAAGGATGCCCTTTGTCACCACTCCTATTCAATATTGTGCTGGAAGTCTTAGCAAGAGCTATATAGCAAGACAGGGAAAGTAAAGACATCCAAATTGGCAAAGAGGAAGTAAAACTCTCCTTATTTGCAGATGATATGATCCTATACACAGAAAACCCAAATGGCAATACACTGAAAGGGCAAAGAAGTAGAATTGAAGAGATAGAAGTCAGAACTAGTGAGCTAGAAGATAAATCTCTCAACACAACTAAGATAGAAGAGCAAACACAAAACAGGATTAAAAAATATGAAGAAGGCCTACGATTCATGTTGGGTAACATGAAGAGGAATAACTTAAGAATTATCAGCATTCTGGAACAGGAGGAATCACACAAGTCCACAGAGGAGATAGTTGAAGAACTGCTGCAAGAAAAATTTCCTAACATCCTGAAAAGCAAAAAGATAAGCAT
>NW_006415189.1:1336-2469 GCF_000296735.1 Chrysochloris asiatica | reverse complement strand
GTGACAGAAGACACATCTTCAAAGAAAGATCAGCAGGAAAAATCCAAAACAAAAATGTCAGCATGATTGGCTACTACAAGAATAAGCAAGCTGTTTTCCAGGAAGCCACCAAGGCAAGCAATCAAGTTCCTTCAGGACAAACTCCTCTCTAAAACTGAAACTCAAAGGGAACACACAAACAAGCATGTAAGCTTGCTGGCGACCACACTGGTCTACTCGCAAGTGGAAGAAAGAGAAAGGCAGCAATGAAGAAATGGACTGAGATCAACCATGGTCCATTGACTCCCATTGACTTGTTGATGAGAGAGAGAAGAAGAAGGGTGGCTGGTCCAAATTGTGTTGAGACCTGGGGACACCTGAGCCCATGGACAAGGACATAGCCACAGAGGGCTAAAGCTGAGACTGAAGCATCCAGCTGACATGAAGTGAGGGAAGATGTACAAGAACACCCAAACTTGCAGACATTACCCACTGGACCCAGCCTCGATGGCTTGATAACCAGAATATTTGACTAGAGGAAGATTACAAAAAAAAAAAAAAAAAATTGTTTGATAAAGGAATTCAGGGTAAAGTGCTACAATTTGATGAACCTGACTTATACCCATGGAGGTAGTAACTCTAAATACCGACAGAGAAGGAAGGAGTCTTCACACCAAGTATCAATGTTATACCTCTGTATAACAGGGTAGATAGGGACGGGCAACTTAGATATTGGCTACCTAAAATGAGGGGCGAAACTTTCACTCAAACCACAATAAAAACCTTAAAAAAAAAATTAATGTAAATAAATAAAATGAGGGGGCGATAAAGACATGGAGTGACTGGCTTACGAGGTTTCAAGAGGGAGTTTAGTTTAAGAGTGTGGGGGAAGAAAGAGTTCCCACTGAATAGTTTTAATCTTGTCTGGATGGGTCTGGTGAAAAGAGATGGGGATAAGATTCGCATGATTCAATAGTGAGTATTTGTTATCATGACTAATTGCCACTGTCACAATTGTAAAGGTAGAAGTTTTGTAACAAAAACGGGGGAGTGGTTAATCTTACAGTCCAGAAAGAGAGGACCCTAGGACCATCAATGGAGAAGAGCACAGGTGGAATGCGGGACGTTATCCAGAGAAGCAAAGATGCCAGAGA
>NW_006415189.1:0-504 GCF_000296735.1 Chrysochloris asiatica | reverse complement strand
GATGTAGTGCTAGAAAATGAGCCCCTCAGGTTAGAAGGCATTCATAATGCAACTGGGGAAGAGATGCCTCCTCAATGCAGAGTTGATTGTGATGACGCAAACGGAGTAAAGCCTGTGGGAGAAAAGTCCACAAGACCTTCATTTGCTAATGGGGCACAACTCAAAATGAAGAGAAAGAACTGTAAACATCCACTGAAAATTGGAACATGGAAAATACGACGAAGTATAAATCTGGGAAAATTGGAAGTTGTCAAAAATGAAATGGAACACATAAGCATCACTATGTTAGGCATTTGTGAGCTGAAATGGACTGGTATCGGCCATTTTGAATCTGACAACCACATGGTTTACTATGCTGGAAATGACAAATTGAAGAGGAATGTTGTTGCAGGTCGTCAAAAGAACATATCCAGAGCAGTCACGAGGTACAACACTGTCTGTGATAGGGTATTATCCATGCGTCTACAGGGAAGACCAGTTAATACCACTATTATTCAAATATAT
>NW_006415188.1:4478-4966 GCF_000296735.1 Chrysochloris asiatica | reverse complement strand
TATGATATGTCTTGGTGATTTTATTTTGGGGTCTATCCGTCCTGGAGTTTGTTGAGCTTCTTGAATGTTTTATCTTTTCACTTTTCAGGATTTTAGAGAAATTTTCTTCCTGCAGTTCTTCAAGTATTTCCTCTGTGGACTTGTGTGATTCTTCTTGTTCTGGAATGCCAATTATTCTTAAGTTATTCCTCTTCATGCTGTCCAACATGAATCTTAGACCTTCTATAAATTTTTTTTATCCTTTTTTCTTAGTGGTATTGATAGATTTGTCTTCCAGCTCACTGGTTCTGCCTTCCATCTCTTCTATTCTACTCCTCTGCCCTTTCAGAGTATTGTCTATTTCTGATATTCCGTTACTGATCATTTGGACCTCTTTTTGTAGGTTTTGAATTATTTTCAATGCTGTGTCTATCTTATTTGATTGTTCCTGTAGCACTATCCTGACTTCTTCCTTGTTTTTCTCAACTCCATTGTTAAGTGTTTTGAAA
>NW_006415188.1:3779-4251 GCF_000296735.1 Chrysochloris asiatica | reverse complement strand
ATATAGTGATTGTAGGTTGGCTCTATGGCAGCAGTTGCTGACTCTTCTTGTGTAATATAGGGAGACAAAGAGTCTCCAAAGGCAGAAGGGGAGGCATATAACAGCCAAACAGCACCAGTGGAAAAAAACAAGAGAAAGAAAGAAAAAAGACTAAAAACAGCAACAGCGACAACAAAAACTAGACTAAATACTCCAGTCTCTAATCACAGAAAAAGGAGAGGAGGGAGAGAAAAAAAAATTCTGTCGCCTAATATGACTATGACTTTAATGTCCTTTCTTCAGTTTCTTGCTTTCAAAACTGCCTGAGAGATTTCAAGATGTCAGTGTTGGTTGTTATGCTTTACCTCGGGCTTTAATTTAATTGTCAGCCTGTTTTGTTTTTAAACTCTCTTTCCTTCTCTTCAGCCCTGTCTTGCCCATTCCCGTATTAAAAAAACAGAACAAAAAACAAACAAATAAGAAATGTTCAGGG
>NW_006415188.1:0-3276 GCF_000296735.1 Chrysochloris asiatica | reverse complement strand
GGCTCCCGGTCTTCGAACCCTGCCCGGCAGATTCAAAAGTACACAATTTTTTACTTCAGTTCCAATTTTCATAAGCTATAATCCTTCAAACTTTTAAAATATTCCTATCTCTGTGGTTCTGAGTTTTGGAGCTCTGCCCTGGATCTGCTTTGCATGGTATTCTGTGGTATTGCTGATGGCGAACTTCACTGAACCTCCACCCTAGCCACCATCAAGCCCCACCTCCTCTTCATGCAGGTTTTTATCTCTACTTGTATGTGGAAATTAAAAGTCAAATAACCACTACAAAGGCTAGCATCAGTTGCCCATTTGTTTTAAAAGGATATATATATTTTTTTTTTCCTTTTAGAACAACAACAACAAAATGTTCATTGGACATGAGATCTTAGGAAAAAGTTTGTTGAAGTCACTATTGAAGAAGATTGTTTATACTACCCATGTCTAATAAAATCAAGGAAACAAAACTATGATAGGTACCCAATACACTATCTTTCCCAATAAGACCACTAGGTTTTTGCAAACAGAATTTAACCTTCATCAGATATACATAAGAAATGAGTCATAGCATCTAATCTCCAAAGAAGTCAGGAAAGCCAGAACTGTCGCCTGTAGGAATGGCATTACAGGAAGAAAATTTCAAAGCACTTTTCCTACTCACTAACTCCTATGGATTGGACAGCAGTCCTATTTTTTAGCAGTAGTGGATACAATGTTAAGACAGATGTTCTCCTAACTGTCAAAAGATATATCTTTGACCCTAGGTGATATTAGGTGAAAGATATAATTCTTAGCTGCATCACTATTATAGTGATTAATTAGTGGGACTAAGGACATTGCTACAAGAACTAAATAGGGTTTTTCTCTCTCTTTTTCTTTATTCCGTTGAAAAATGGCCAAACATAATAAGGTACATTCTGTTGGCTCAGAACTGTAGTTCAGATCACTGACTTTGGATCAACTCTAACCTCCAGCTAGTTAGTTGTTTGGCCCTAGAAATGTTACTTAATTTCTATAAGCTTGAGGTTATTTGTCTGTAAAATGAAATTTAAAGGGCACAACTAAAATGGTATACATAAATATTAAATGGTCTCATATATTAAGTTCTTGTAAAGTATCTGACACATGTAAGATTAAATGCATCATTATTGCATTGACCTTAGGCATATGTGTTCTGAGGTCAATTGGGCACTGTATTTAAAATCCAAAACTGTCATTCTTTTGCCACAAAGTAATACTATTATTAAGGTTATGTATTAGATTTCCACAGTTCTGGTTTGCTTTATATCACTATCTGTTATCTTTTTTTTTTTTTTAAGAAACCGTAGTTGCTTACTGTTTCCTTGCTTTCTTTGTGGATTTTAATGACCTAGGTTTTGGCTATATTTTGTTCTCAAAGATATATTCTCAGATCATTAAATGTGACACTGCATCTTACTTACGTATTGTCAACCTTTTCAAAAGCTTTATCCGTTTAGCTCTACACATACATGTTAGAACAAGGCTCTCAGAGTCCACTTGAGACAGCAAACAAAAGCTTCCAGCCTCTTTTGATGCACAATCAATAGGAACATATGATTTTGCTTATTGTAAAATTATTTTACCTCTGAAGCATAACTGGAAATTTGAGCACTGAAAAAATCTGGAGTATACATAAACTTTGCTGAGGGATTTTGAGAGTTAATTGAGCTACTCTAAATTCCTTTATATTTTTTCATCTACTGAAAAATTACCAGTCTAAAGTCCATCAAAATACCCAGTGGCACTACCCCTGACTTTAGAATCAAGTCGCTGTTCTTGCTAATGGTCCATCCAGTAGGTTCCTACACACAGCGGTCCCATGTACATCAGAAACAAAATAGTATCCAGTCCTGCTTTGTCCTCACAATCTTTAATATGTTAGAGCTTATGATTGCAGCTACTGTATCAATCCATGTTGTTTAGTGTCTTCCTCTTTTGCACTGACCTTCCAATTTACCAAGTATGATATTCTTCCCAGGGATTAGTTCCTCCTGATAACATGTCCAAGTATATGAAATAAAGTCTCACCATTCTTGCTTCTAAGGAGCATTCTGGCTGTATTTTTTCTAAGAGAAAATTGTACATTCTTGATAATATACTAAATATTTTCCCCCAACACCATAATTCACATGCATCAATTCTTCTGCATTCTTCTTTATTGATTGTCCACCTTTTGCATGGATATGAGTCAATTGAAAATGCCGTGGCTTGGGTCAGGCACATGTACTTCTCAAAGTGACATCTTTGTTCTTTAGCACTTTTGAAAAGGTCTTTTGCAGTAGATTTGCCCAATGTACATGTTGTTTGATTTCTTGATTGTTATTTTCATGGACATTAAACCTTTTACAAATGTAACATTTTCTCTGTTTGTCATACTATTGCTTATTAGTCCAGATGCAATAATTTTTGTTATGTTAAGGTGTAATCTAAACTGAATTTCATGAATAAATGCTTCAAGTCCTCTTAATTTTCTGCAAACAAGGTTGTGCCACGCCACAGGTTGTTAATGAGTCTCTTCTCATCCTGAAACCCAGTTACTCTTCATGTAGTTTAGCATTTTGAATGAGTATGAAAATTTTGAAAATACAAGCTGACACACACCTTTCCTGATTTTAAACTACATTGTCTCCCCTTGTTCTGTTCAAACAGCTGCCTCTTGGTGTTTGTTCCACACAAGCACAATTGGTACAGGCTCCACATAAGCATAATTTAGTGTTCTGTAATTCTGATTCTTTGCAATGTTATCCATAATTTATTATGAACCACACAGTGGAATGTCTTTGTATAGTCAATAAAACACAGCTGAACATCTTTCTGGCATTTTCTGATTTCAGTCAAGATCTGTCTGACCTCAGCAATGATATCCCTGATTCCATGTCCTTTTTTGAATTCAGCTTTAATTTCTGATAGTTTCCTGTTGCTATACTGTGACAACCATTTTGAATTATTTTCAGCAATAAGTGCTATTATTGATATTGGTCAATAATTTCTGTTAGATCACCTTGTTTGGAATACACACCTGGATCTCTTTCAGTTGGTTGGTCCGGTAAATGGCTTCCAAGTTTCTTAGCATAGATGAGTGAGTGTTTCCAGTTTGAATCTATTTGTTGAAACACCATAATTGGTATTCTGTCAAGGCTCTTTTTTTGACAATTTGTTGTTGTTGTCAGGTGCCATCGAGTCGGAACCGACTCATAGCGACACCATGCACAGCAGAATGAAACAATGACTGACCCTGGGCCAACCTCACTACCGCTG
>NW_006415187.1:0-4965 GCF_000296735.1 Chrysochloris asiatica | reverse complement strand
TTTAACTGATGGTATATGGAGGGGATTATA
Source organism: Chrysochloris asiatica (assembly GCF_000296735.1). Classification (NCBI taxonomy): domain Eukaryota; kingdom Metazoa; phylum Chordata; class Mammalia; order Afrosoricida; family Chrysochloridae; genus Chrysochloris; species Chrysochloris asiatica. Next base: position 4,935 of record NW_006415187.1, on the reverse strand, counting down.
ATCAATGTAATGAAACAAGTTATATGAATTGTTGAATGTGAAACTGATGATGTGCCCTGTAAACTTTTACTCAATCCACAATAAAAACCTTTAATTAAAAAAAAAAAAAAGAAGTTATATAAGTGACATCACAACAGAACCAACAGAAATAAAATAGATACTACACAATATTATGAAGAACTGTACTCCCAACAAATTTGGAAATCTTCAACAAATGGACAAATTTCTAGAAATGCATGACATACCTAAACTAACACAAAACTGAAGTAGAAAACTTGAACAGATCTATAACAAAAGGAAAAATTGATCAAGTCATTAAAAGACCCCTAACTCCTCGGAAACCCTATACAGGTCGCTATGGGTCAGAACTGACTTGATGGCACTTAACAACAACAACAACAACTAAAAGAAGTCTGTGCCCAGATGGCTTTACTGGTGAATTCTACCAAAAATTCAGAGAGGAGTTGACACCAATTCTACTGAAACTATTCCAGACTATAGAAAAGGAAGGAAAACTTTTGAATTCATATTAAGAAATAATCATTACCCTGATATCAAAAGCAGGCAAAGACATCACTAAAAGAGAAAATTATAGACCAGTATCCCTTATAAACATAGATGCAAAATCCTATCTAATAGAATCCAACAACATATTCAAAATAATATATTCAAAATAATACATCATGACCAAGTGGGATTCATGACAGTTATGCAGGGATGGCTCAACATTAGAACAACAAGCACCATAATCCACACCATAAATAAAATAAAGGGGGAAAAAAAAAACACATGGTCTTATCAATTGATGGAGAAAAAGTATCTGACAAAATCCAGCACCCATTCCTGATAAAAACACTAAAAAATAGGAATATAAGGGAAATTCCTTAACATAATTAAGGGCAGTTTAAAGACTAAGGTGGTACATGGTATTTTAAAAAGCCTCATATGCATTGTATAATGAATAAGAAAGACCATAGAAGAATTGATGCATTTGAGTTACAGTGCTTGAGAAAAATATTAAAAGTACCATGGACTTCCAGAAGAACAAACAAGTCAATGTTGGAAGAAGTACAACCAGAATGCTCCTTAGAAGCAAGGATGGCAAGACTTCACATCTCATATTTCAGGAGGGACCAGTCCCTGGAGAAGGACATCATGTTTGGTAAAGTGGAGGGTCAGCAAAAAAGAGGAAGACCCCCAACAAAATGGATTGGCACAATGACAGCAGCAATGGGCTAAACCATAACAATGATTGTGAGGATGGTTCAGTAGCAGGCAGTGTTTTGTTCTGTTCTGCATAGACTCACTATGAGTCAGAACTAACTCAATGACACCTAACAACAGCACCACCAACAACATACAAACCCAACAGCCAACATCACTCTCAACAGAGAGAAACTGAAAGTATTGCCCTTGTGAACAGGAACCAGACAAGGATGTACTTTATCACCACTCCTATTCAATACTGTGCTGGAAGTTTTAGCCAGAGCTTTAAGGCAACAAAATTGGCAAAGAAGAGGTAAAACTCTCTATATACAGATGATATGATCCTAGACAATCCCATAATCTCAGCAAGAAAATTATTAGAACTCATTGAAAGATTCAGCAAATGACAGGGTACAAGATCACCATGCAAAATCAGTTGGATTCCTCTACACTAACAAAGAGAGCTCTGAAAAGGAAATCAGTAACACAATACCATTTATAGAAGCCACCCAAAAGATAAAATACTAAAGACCTATACAAAGAAAACAAAAAAACACTACTACAAGAAACCAAAACAAATGGAAGAATATGCCATGTTCATGGGTAGAAAAAATGGAAGAATATACCATGTTCATGGGTAGAAAGATTTAATACTGAAAATGTGAACACTACACAAGGCAACCTATAGATATAATGCAACCGCAGCCCCAAAACTGGAAACCCATGTGCAAAAAAATGAAACAGGACTCAAATCTCATACCATATAAAGAATGCGCTCAACATGAATTAAAGACTTAATATGAAACCTAGAACTATAAATAGCATCAGTGTAAAAACAGGAACAAACTTAGGGGCTCTGATATGTGGTATAAGTACAGTATCAAACTGTTGGGAGCAGCTGAGCTGAGGGTTCCTGACTTGGGGGAGTTTAACTGAAGGATTGCAACTGAACAGTTGTGGTCCAGAAACTCGGGCTGCTTCCAAATCAAGCCCCACCCCTGAAGAACTTACAGGGCTGCCTCAGGGGACAGGGAACTTGCAAGGTCTTTCCTTGTATTTAGCTATGTTCTTTGGCTCAGCCTGTACAACATTCTAGCTGCCCTAATCAGTGTTCCAGCTAGCTACCACACGTTACATTCTTCTGATAAAGTCCCATTTACTGCATGCATCAATAACACCAGGTGTTATTCTTTTCCCTGCCCCCAGCACCTCCCCTTGAACTGTGTATATAATAAACTCGCTGCCTTGGTCAGTGCCGCAGTATCTCCATCAGAGTGCTCCATCCCACCTCGTCCCAATTTTTTCTTATTTCACTTGTGTCTTGTGTCTTCCTTTTATTTCTTATCTCCCATTGCTCCTGCTCAGGTTTAATCTCTCCACGTAGGTCATGAAGAATAGCCAATTGTGGGAAGCAGCAGTTGGTCCCAGCATCAAACATAATCGCAAAAACACAAAAAGTAGAAGACGAAATAGATGACTGGGACCTCCTAAAAATTAGACACTTATGTGCACCAAATGATTTCACCAAAAGAGTCCAAAGAGAACCCACAAATTGGGAAAAAAATTTTGGCAATGACATATCAAACAAGGGATTACTCTCTAAAATTTATTTAACACCTTGACATCTCAACAAGAAGACAAGTAATCTAATTAAAATGTGGGCACAGGAAATGAACAGACACTTCACTAAGAAGATATTCAGGCAGCCAACAAACATATGAAGAAAAGCTCACAACTATTAGAGAGATGCAGATCAAAACAACAAAGAGATATCATCTCACCGCAGCATTGATAACAAACTTTAAAAGCAAACAAACTCAGAATACCACAATACTAAAAGATGATGCGTTCTGCTCCCATAAAGATTTACAGCCTTGGAAACCCTGTGCAGGGTCGCTATGAGTCGGAACCGACTCCACGGCACTTAACAACAACAACAAGTGAGAGTGTGGAGAAACTGGAACTCTGCTACTTTGCTAGTGGGACTGTAAAATAGTGCAACCACTATGGAAAATTATATGACACGTCCTCAAAAAGTTAGAAATAGAAATACCGTATGATCCAGCAATCCTATTTGGTATATATATATATATATATAATTTCCTCAAGAGTTATGACACAAATAGATGTATGCACACTGTGTTCATTACAGTATCATTCACAATATTAAAACGATGGAGACAGCATAAATGACTATTCATGAACTTACACAATGCTTTATTCTCCATCATGGTTTCTTATATACCATCACCTCAGATCAAGGGACTCACTTCACAACAAATGAAGTACGGCAATTCACTTGTCTAAACATGCTCTCCATCATCCTAAAGCAGATGACTTGAGATCATGGTGGAATGGCCTTCTAAAGACACATTATGGTGCCAAAAAGGTGGCAATACCTTGTGGGGTTGGGGAAATATTCTCCAGGAGGCTGTATATGCTCTAACCCAGCACCTAATTGTTGTTGTTGTTATGTGCCGTGGAGTCGGTTCCCATTCATAGAGACCCTGTACAGGGTTTCCGAGGATGTAAATCTTTAAGGGAGCAGAAAGCCTCATCTTTCTCCCACGGAACAGCTGGTAGTTTCGAACTGCTGACCCTGAGGGTAGCAGCCGGATTCGTAACCACTATGCTACCAGAGCTCCATAACCCAGTACCTAATATATAGTACTATTTCTCCAAAAGCCAGGATTCACAGGCCCAGGAAACAAGGATGGACATGGAAGTGTCATCACTCACTATTGCTTCTAGTGTTCCACTTGCAAAAAAAAATTTATATATATATATTTCCATTTCTTGTTCTTGTTGTTGTTAAGTGCCATTTAGTCAGTTCCAACCCACAGCAACCCTGTATAAGATTTCCGAGGAGCAGCTGGTGAGCTTGAACCACCAACCTTTCAGTTCAAAGGGCTTTGCAGTCTGGCACATTAACCCACAGCGCCACACTAGGATGCCTTCCATTTTTTACCATCTATTATTTCCACACATTTTTTTCTAAGAACAAGGATAGTCCCTTATGTAAACCCAGACTAAGACAGACAAGGAAGAAAGAAAGGCAGACCACTTCTGATTGTTCAGCCATTGAAAACCTTCTGAGTAGCAGAACATTGTCTGTTATGGTGCCTGAAGATGAAACCCTCAGGCTGGAATACAATCAGACTATGACTGGGGAGAGCTGTCTCCTCAGATTAGAGATGATCTTAAAGATGTGGATGGAGCAAAGTTTTCGGGACCTTCATTTGTTGGTGGGGCACAACTCAAAATGAGAAAAAACAACTGCAAACATCCATTAATAATCAGAATGTGGAATGTACTAAGTATAAATCTAGGAAAACTGGAAGTTGTCCCAAACAAAATGGAATAAATAAAGTTCTATATCCTAAAATTACTAAGTTGAAATGGACTAGTATTGGCTATTTTGAATCAGATAATCATATGATTTACTATGCTGGGAACGACAATATGAAGAGGAATGGTATCACATTCCTCAACAAAAACAGCATTTCAAGGTCAATCTTGAAGTACATTGCTGTCTGTGATATGATAATATTCATGTGCCTACAAGGCACATAACAACAGCAACAGGAAGACGATTACTATTCAGATTTATGTACCAACCACTAAAGCCAGTGATAATGAAATAGAATTCTACCAAAGTCTTCAATCTGAAATTGATCAAACATGCAATCAAGATGCATTGATAATGTTTTAGGCCACAAAACAAATCTA
>NW_006415186.1:4047-4963 GCF_000296735.1 Chrysochloris asiatica | reverse complement strand
GCCCCAGTGAGATAGATTGGCACAGTGGAAGGAAGCAGCAATGGGCCCAAGACTAACAACAATTGTAAGGATGGCACAGGATTGGGCAGTGTTTTCGTTATGTTGTGCATAGGATCTCTGTGAGTCAGAACCCACTTGATGGCATCTATAAACAACAAATGGAATATGCAAACACAATTTATATGTTTATATTGTACAACCCTGTTAAGTGCACTCAAAAGATCTCTTTTAAGCAAATTCTTCAAGACTTTCTTATGTAAATGACCATGTGATCTGCAAATAAATTTTTTGTTTCTTTTCCTATCTGAATGACTTTTGTTTGTTTTTTTCCCTTGCCTTAAACTACTGGCTACAAATAAAAATAGTGAAAGTAGACATCCTTTCCTTGTTTCTTATCTTAGAAGTAAAACATTCAGTTTTTTGTAATTAACTATGAACCTAGTGTGGTCCTATAGGATAAGCACTAGACTGCTAACTGCAAGGTTAGCAGTTCAAACCTACCAGCTGCTCCTTGGAAACTCTGTACAGGGTTGCTATGAGGCACAGCTGACTCTACAGCACTCAACAACAACTATGAACTATGATACTAGCTGTAAAATTTTGCGGATATCCAGCTATCAATCAGATTGTGGAAGTTTCCTCCTATTCCTAATGTGCTGAGCGTTTTTATTATGAATGTATATTGAATTATATCAAAGGTTTTACTACACCTATTGCTATTTCTAAATAATTTTTACTTTTCAATCTACTGATTATGGGGAATTTCAAATGTTAAATTAATGTTTCAAGCCTTAGATAAGCCCGTCTTGTGTGATAGATTGTTGTTGTTATTAGGTGCCATCGAGTCGGTACCGACTCATAGCGACCCTATGCACAGCAGAACGAAACACTGCCAAATCCTGGGCCAACCTCACTA
>NW_006415186.1:0-1882 GCF_000296735.1 Chrysochloris asiatica | reverse complement strand
TGGTCCAGGTACAGATTCCTCATGAGCACAATTAAGTGTTCCGGAATACTCATACTTTGCAATGTTGTCCATAGCTTGTCATGATCCACACAATCAAAAACCTTTGTGTAGTCAATAAAGCACAGGTAAACATCTTTCTGATATTCTCTGCTTTCAGTCAAGATCCATGTGATAGATTGCTGTTGTTGTTATGTGCCGTGGAGTCGGTTCTGACTCATAGCACCCCTGTACAGGGTTTCCGAGGCTGTAATCTTTATGGGAGCAGAACGCCTCATCTTTTCTCCCGCAGAACAGCTGGTAGTTTCGAACTGTTGGTCTTGCGGTTTGCAGCCCGATTCGTAACCACTACGCTACCACAGCTCCTCATGTGATAATCTAATGTGATAAATTATTACAGTACAAATTGACATTTTTGTATTTTTCTTGCTGTGGTGTTGAAGCCTTCTATAGTTTTCAGAAACTGATCCATAGTCTACTATGACACTGCCAAAGAAATTTTCCAGTCAGTGGGTTCTTTTTACTCTTCTGGTGAAATCTTTAGAAGCATGCTGTTGTTGTTAAATGCTGTGGAGTCAGATTAGACTCACAGAGACCCTGCATAGCAGGGTAGTAATAGTTGTAGGTAAATGTTGTGGACTCATTGTTACATGTAGTGACCTTGTTTCTGAGGCTTTAAATCTTTGAGGGAGCAGAAAGCCTCATATTTCTCCCATGGAGCACTGGTGTGCTCAAACCAGAGAACTTGTGGTTCACAGTTCAGTGCTTATCATATGGATCCACCTCTTTTCGGACAAAATTTATAACATCATTTGCGGACAATACAAAATCATCATCTTAAAAATTAGCCTGCTTTATTTGGTCAAACATTTAATTAAGTCACTGGTGTGGTGCTGTGGAGTAACGCACTGAATTACAAAATCAGTTTGAACCACAAGGTTAGCAGTTAAATTTTACCAGCCTCTCCTAAGGTCGCTATGAGTTGGAACCAACTCAATGTCACTTAACAACAACAATAAAATGTGATGATAAGCACTGGACTAAAAATCAGCTTGAGCCTCAAGAGCTGCAGTTCAAACTCACCAACTGCTCCTTGAAAATCCTATACAGGGTGGTTATGAGTCGAAACAATGACTTGACAGCACTTATGGGATGGCTAGAAGTCGAAACAATGACTTAACAACAACAGTGGGATGGCTAGAAGTATGGTTGCTTTGGCAGGCCAGACCAAATGATTTTGTGGTCCTTATATAGCTCACAGGCCGGACATCCCTGCTGTACAGGGTTTTTGAGGCTTTAAATCTTTGTGGGTTTAGAAAGTCTCGTGTTTCTCCCATGGAGCAGCTGGCAGGCTTGAACTGCGGATCTTGTGGTTCGAAGTCCAATGATTATAGTATGGAGTCACAACGCTCCCCCTAGAAGCATGTAAGTGTCTAATTTTTAGGAGATCCCAACCATCTAATTTGTCTTCTACTGTTTGTGTGCTTTTTTTTGTTGTTTGGTAGTATATTTATGCTATGGAAATTATTGTTGTTATGCGCTGACAAATTGGTTTAGACTCACAGCAACCCTGTATAGGGTTTCCAAGGAGTAGCTGGTGTGTTTGAACTGATGACCCTGTGGTTCGTGCTAATACAACAGCATACAAGGAGTCCATTTATGTCATGTACGTTGTTGTTATTTCAACAATCAGGTATTCCAGAACACAATGTGGAGGAGGTACAACCATTATGTGGTAACTTCCCAATACTCAAAAGATATAAAAATCATTTTCAAATATGATAACTTATTAGCCTTTGTACAATATTAATTCCCAAGAGCTATTCTCCTTTATAAACTACAATATTATTGTCAGTTTCATATACTTTTACTTTATGAAGTATTC
>NW_006415185.1:2471-4977 GCF_000296735.1 Chrysochloris asiatica | reverse complement strand
TTATTTTTGGATGTGTACATTTATTACAATAAATTTCCTCTCAGCACCACTTACACTGTGTCCTAAAGATTTTGGTATGTTGTATTTTTGTTCTCATTTGTTTTCTAGGAATTTTGTGAGTTCATATTTAATTTCTTCTACTACCCACTTGCTTTTCAGCAGGGTGTTATTCAGTTACCAAGTATTCAACTTTATTTCCTTGGTCTTCCTATTGTTGATTTCTAGTTTTGTAGCATTGTGGTCTGAGAAGATGCTCTGTAATATTTTGATGTTTTAAAATTTATGGAGGCTTGTTTTGTGGACAAACACATGGTCTATTCTGGAGAATGTTCCATGTGCACTGGAAAAGAATATGTATTGTGCTCTTATTGGGTTGAATACTCTGTACACATCTTTGAAGTCAAGTTGGTTGATTGTGCTGTAAATTCCTCTGCAGAAAGTTTCTTTCTGGTTATTCTATCCCTTTTCGAAAGTGATGTATTAAAATCTCCCACTGTAATGGTAGATTTGTCTATTTCTTTCTTTAATTCTAGTAGGGTTTGCTTTATATATCTTGTTGCTCTTTCATTGGGAGTATAGATGTTAATAATGGTTATGTTATCTTGCTCAATTACCCCTTAAATCATCAGATAGTGTCCTTCTTTATCTCTTATGATGAATTTTGCCTTAAAGTTAATTTTAACAGAGATTAGTATTGCCACTCTTGCTAATTTTTTATTTCAATTAGCTTGATATATTTTTTCCCATCCTTTAGCTTTTAGTCTGATTTTGTCTTTGTGTGTAAGGCGTTTCTTTTGCAGACAGCATATTGAAGGGTCATATTTTCTTATTCATTCTGCCATTGTCTGTCTCTTCACGATGCTATAAATTTTAAAAGGCAGCAGAAAATCTCATTTTAATGAGATTTTTCATCAGCCCCACCCAGACAGATTGAATATTACTCAGTGGAGATTCTACTTTCCTCCACAACCTCTGGATCTATGCTCCCTCTTGAAAGCTTGTAATCTAGTCACTTCTTGCTCTTGTAGCCTCCCTATCCCAGTCCAGCAAACTACTGGTAGTGTTAACAGACCTGTTAATAATCCACTACTATACAGATCTAAGGAGCTCTGGTAGTGTAGTGGTTACGAATCAGGCTGCGAACCGCAAGGTCAGCAGTTCAAAACTACCAGCTGTTCCACAGGAGAAAGGATGAGGCTTTCTGTTCCCATAAACATTTATAGCCTTGGAAACCCTGTACAGGGTTGCTATGAGTTGGACCTGACTCCATGGATCATAACAACAACAGCAACAACAATAGAGCTCTAGTAGCTTAGTAGTTACAAATTGGGCTGCTAATCTCAGGGTCAGCAGTTCGAAACTACCAGCTGTTCCGCGGGAGAAAGATGGGGCTTTCTGCTCCCGTAAAGATTTACAGCTTTGGAAACCCTATGCAGGGTCGCTATTAGTCGGAAGCGACTCCACAGCACGTAACAACAACAACAACATATGCTAACAGAGGCTCTCTCTCCCTCTCTCAGAGGCTTTCTCCCTGCATCATCAATTAAGAGCATTTGCTTCTATTCCCTCTGTTTTTTTAAAAAAATTTATATATATACAAATATGCTCAAGAATATATAAGCATTTAAACAATCCAAAGGCACATTCTGCAAACCAGCCTTCTGGTCTCCAGCACACAGCCTTTCTGTTTCCATGAGTCTAGAGTCCTCAACAGCTCTATCTCTCCATGCTGTCTTCTGTGCCTTCATCTCTGGTGTCTCTGCTTCTCTGGTTAGGGTTCCATGTTCTGCTTATGCTCTTCTCTCTTGATGGTGCTAGGGTTCTCTGCTCCTGAAATGTAAGATTAACTATCTGCACTTTTATGTTAAAAATTTTTTACCTTTACAGTTGTGACAATAATCACAATTAGTTATGATAACAATTACTCGTTATTGAATCCAAAGTGTCCTATCCCCATCTGCTTTCACCAGACCCATCCAAACAAGATGAAAACTATTCAGTGGGGATTCTATCCCCCCACCCCCACTCTAAACCTAAACTCCCTCTTGAAAACTTGTTATGTAAGCCATTTCATGCCAGCTCCCCGCCCCCTCGCCCCCCCCATTTTAGGTAGCCAGTATCTAATTTGCCTGTCCCTGGTAACGAACGTAGTGGTTACGAATCGGGCTGCGAACCGCAAGGTCAGCAGTTTGAAACTATCAGCTGCTCCACGGGAGAAAGATGAGGCTTTCTGCTCCCCTAAAGATTGACAGCCTCGAAACTCCTTTTCAGGGTCACTATGGTTCTAAAATGACTCGACAGCACTTAACAACAACAATCAATCAATCCTGTATACCAAGTGGATAGGCTTGATCCTTGATGTGAAGACTCTTTTCGTCTTGGTTGGTATTTTGAGCTATTACATAGATAAGTGTAGGTTAAGTTCATCAAATTGTGCGAATTTACACTTGGTTCTTCTATCGAATTTCTTTATTTTCCTCTAGTCAAGCTCTGAACATCAAGCAAT
>NW_006415185.1:0-926 GCF_000296735.1 Chrysochloris asiatica | reverse complement strand
GAGGAAGACCCCCAACGAGATGGAACAGCCAGGTGGCATCATTGATGGACTCAGGTGTGGCGGCAGTAGTGAGGTTGGCCCAGGATGGGACATTGTTTCATTCTGCTATGCATGGGTTGCTATGAGTTGGTTCTGACATGATGGCACCTGACAACAACAACGACAGCAAAGTGTCTCTCAAATATTATGGAAATTAGGACATTTCCAGGTTAAACAAAAATGAAAGGAATTTGCAAAAACCTGACTATCCTTGTAAGAGATACTAATGGTAGTTCTTCAAACATAGCCAACAGCAATATAGAACAATCAGAGATTAATATACATGACAATACCCAGAAGTCAACCCAGATACAGAAGTATTCTAAATAAAATGATCCTACAAGAATGGATGAGTTTTTTTTACAGTACTTCTGTATCTGAGTTGACTTCTGGGTGTTGTCATATAAATGGTCCTACAAGAATGAAGGAGTCCTGATGTGATGGCGCTGTCGGTTAATGCATCAGACTGCAAAACTGGTTGAACTGCAAGGTCAGTTGTTCAAGCTCACCAGTTGCTCCTCAGAAACCCTATACAGGGTCGTTATGGGTCAGAATTGACTCTACAGCAATAACAACAACAATAACAAGAATGAAAAGAGGCAACCAGAGATATATACTTGCAATGAAGAAAATTACAAAATATAAAGAAGGAATAATATGGTTACCTACTACTTGTTTGTCAGTTTGTCGTAATGTGTATTGTTTGCATGTTGCTGTGATTCTGGAAGCTATGGCATCAGAACTTTGAATACCAGCAGGGTCACTCATAGTGGACAGGTTTTAGCTGAACTACCAGTCAATTGTACTTCTAAGAAATCTGTACCTAGACCAAGAAGCAGTTGTTCGAACAGAACATGGGAACACTGAATGTTTTAAAATTGGGAAAG
>NW_006415184.1:6381-6880 GCF_000296735.1 Chrysochloris asiatica | reverse complement strand
CTAATGCCTTCATCATTCATTAGTGGCAGAAAATCTACACCAATTCAAGCCGTCTGACTCTCAGTCCAGTGGTCCAGCCTTCTGCCATCCTGTGCCCTGCCTCTCCACTTGCTGCTGTCTCCTAAAGTTGACCTTAGGGATCCACTTTCCAGGCAAGGGAGCAGAGAAGGCCATGAGGTCAGACTAGCTCAGGACGCATCGCAGTGAAACTAATGTTTTCTGGGGCCCCATGCTCTTCAAAGCCTTTAGGAGAATTGGATTTGCCGTACTTCAGAGTGCCTCCTTTCTAAGAGCTGAACTCCCATTCCCTTTGAGCTTAATGATAACAGAATATCTTCCTGTCTCCCCACCCTGACATCCCAAGGTGGGTAGTAAATTTGACACCTCTGGAAGGAGATCTTTCCTAAATGCTCACTGATCTTTTTGCCTCTCCTAGCCAGGGGGATACAGAGTACACTTTTCTTGTCTGTGGGGCCTTCTCTTTGTCATGCTTCCATTG
>NW_006415184.1:4073-4614 GCF_000296735.1 Chrysochloris asiatica | reverse complement strand
CCAGTCGCTCCTCAGAAACCCTATACAGTATCTCCCAAAATTTATAGCATCCTTCACAGGCCATAGAAAATAATCAGCTTAAATTTTAGGCTGCTGTATTTGGTCAAACATTTAATTAACTCACTCCTAACGTAATGACTAAGGAGCTCTGGTAGTGTAGTGGTTACGAATTGGGCTGCTAACCTCAAAGTTGGCAGTTTGAAAGTTCAAGCCATTTTGCAGGAGAAAGATGAGGCTTTCTGCTCCCGTAAAGATTTACAGCCTCGGAAACACACTACAGGGTCCCTCTGAGCCAGAACCGACTCCACAGCACGTAACATATCACTACCAGATCTTCTATAGGATAAATGCTATAGAATGTATGGGACTGCTGACTTTTTATTGATAAGGAAGCTAAGGATTGAGAGAAATTCAATGATGTTCCTGATGCCTTCATCATTCATTAGTGGCAGAAAATCTACGCCAACTCAAGCCATCTGACTCTCAGTCCAGTTCTCCAGCCTTCTGTCATCCTGTGCCCTGCCTCTCCAATTGCTGCTCT
>NW_006415184.1:0-578 GCF_000296735.1 Chrysochloris asiatica | reverse complement strand
GGCGTCCGCCAGGCGGCGCTAAAAACACAGAAAGCTGGGCTGCTCACAGATTCTTCCTTAAGGTGGTCATTTGGGCTCTCTTTGTAGGCCCTGGCTGCTCTGCAGCAGCGGCGGGTCCTTGGGCTGGGTTTGGTTGGTCCTCTGAGGCCGGACCGGGCACCAAACACCTCGCAAGGCAAGGCTTAGTCTTGGGGGCAGGACTGTAGCTACGAGGCCCAGTTCAACCTGTGGGTCAGAGTCAAGTGTGCAGAAGAGGGCGGGGCAAGTGGTGATTTTCTCCTGAACTTTCTCAACATTGCATTAATGACATTGCCAAGTCACGCTTTAGACAAGCTCACATTGGTTCTATGTCCATGTGACAAGTGAGGACACTGAGGCTGAGAAGTGGAAGGCGTGGTGAACGGCAGGGCCAACCAACCTGCTGCCGGGTACCGAAACTTCAGGGTCTGCATTCCCAGACCTCCTTGGATCAGTGGGCATCGGACGCAAGGCTCCTGCAGCATTCACTGCAGCCCACCGCATCGCACCCAGTACACCTGAAGGAAGCTCCTTGGAGGAGGAGCTCCGGACGCAGAGGA
>NW_006415183.1:2639-3640 GCF_000296735.1 Chrysochloris asiatica | reverse complement strand
TCATACTTGTACATTCCATGTTCTGATTTTCAATGGATGTTTACAGCTGTTTCTCTTCATTTTGAGTTGTGCCCCATCAGCAAATAAAGGTCCTGCGGGCTTTTCTCCCACAGGCTTTACTACATTCGCGTCATCTTGGTCAACTCTACTTTGAGGAGACAGCTCTTCCCATTCACATTTTGAGTGCCTTCCAACCTGAGGGGCTAATTTTCTAGCACTATGTCTCACAGTGTTTCTCTGCTATTCATAAGGTTTTTCAGTGACTAAATATTCAGAAGTAGTTCGTCACTCTTTCTTCCTAGTCTGTCTTCATCTTGAAGTTCATCTGAAACCTGTCAAACATGGGTGACCCTGCTGGTATTTAAAATACCAGTGGCATAGCTTTCACAATCACAGCAACTTGCAGGCCACCACAGTACGACAAACTGACAGATGAGTATATCCTTATTATTTATATATATCATGGGAGTCCTGGTCTGGCTTTGTAGGATGAGCACTAGGCTGTGAACCACAAAGTTGGTAGTTCAAAAACACCAGCCTTTCCTTGGAAACCCTATATAGGGTTGGTATGAGTCAGAACAGACTCAATGGTACTTAACAATAACAAATATACACAGTAGTTATTGAACCTATTCAGACTCATGGGGATTTCATGTGTTTCAGAGTAGAACCATGCTTCATATGCTTATGACCTTCCAGAAGCCAACCACAGGAGTTTTCTTCCAAAGCATCATTGGGTAGGTTTGAACTACCAACCCTTTCATTAAGTATTTGAGTACTTAACAGTTTGAACCAACTGTTTGCATTCTATTCCTACTTTGTTGTAGTGTCATTTAGTTGATTCTGACACATAGCCACCCTGTATAGCGTTTCTGAGAAGTGACTGTTAGATTTGAACCACCAACCTTGCAGTTATCAGTCCAATGTTTATTCTACAATGCCATACCAAGACTCGTAGACACGGTTTGTTGTTAGGTGCCATCGAGTCATGATGCTGGAGA
>NW_006415183.1:1609-2539 GCF_000296735.1 Chrysochloris asiatica | reverse complement strand
GAAAAAACAGAGTAGGGCTTTGATGAGACAGTTCCATGGCTTTGGATCTAATATAAATTGTGGGCCAACGATTTTCAGTGCCCACTGGTGGAGAAATCTGACTATGGTGGCAATACACAGTGATTTCTGATTCAATCAGGAAGCTGCCTGAGGGCCTCTCAGCCTGGGCTGAGATCAGAGGGTGGGGCCACAGTTAAGCTGATACAGCGCTGAAACCACAGAACAGCTTCTGGAAAAAGAGGTGTGATGGCTTTTTACACTTTTGTTTCCTCCTTTCCCTTGTCACACCCTCTCTGCCCAGCCTGGACACCTTCAGACAGGTGGGAGCAAAAGGGTCCAGTGCTATCCACATGGTACAATTTTCACACAGAATAAAGAAGAAATCCCTGAAAGCGGACCCACAAGCAAATCCTATGGCTGCTTCTCATGACATCTGACTCTGGGACTCAGCCCTAAAGCTGACCTGGACAGGAGCCTTTATTCCGGCCCTACCTAACAAGACACAGCAGGTCTAGCCATACAGCCAAACCTTATTTGCACCTTGTAAAACCCCAACATAAAAGTCAAGAGCCAACACCAATTACTATATGCAAGGATGCAGCTATTTTGAGAATTATGCTGTGCATATGCAGATACCTAACTGACCTTCAGAGATAAAAATCGCGGACAATCTTTCTTCCATCATTTCTCAATATCTATCTGTGTACCTCCACAGTGCTGACTAGAGGAGGGGCCTGAGTGATTAGAAGCCCCACCTACCACCTGAGGGTTCTACTGTGCACACACAATGACCTGCACAGCAAAGGCTACTGGACAGTTGGCTACGGTTTTATTATTTTTTTTATGTATGTGTAGTGTTTTTTGTCTCTGCTTTTATATTGCTTCTGTTTTTTGGTCCTTTTGGTCTCACTTTTTTACTGGTGGTAGAAG
>NW_006415183.1:0-659 GCF_000296735.1 Chrysochloris asiatica | reverse complement strand
AATAAAATCACCAACACATATTATAATCAAGCTCTCCAATATCAAAGACAAGGAGAGAATCCTAAATGCAGCCAGGGAAAAGAGAAGTGCCACTTACAAAAGCAAGCAAATCTGATTAAGTTCTGACCTCTCAGCAGAAACAATCTAGGCAAGAAGGCAATGGGAGACTTATATAAAATCCAAAAAACAAAAAAAACTGCCAATCAAGAATCATCTATCCAGCAAAACTGTCAATCAAATATGATGGTACAATAAAAACATCCCAGGATAAACAGAAACTAAGAGACTTTGCCAAAGCTAATCCAGTGCTTCAAACATCCTAAAAGGATTTCTTTGTAATAAAAATTAATAGGAACAGGCAAAAACTAGAAATTGACAGATGTGGCAATACCACCCGGAACTCAGTCAACAGATAGAAGAATTCAGAACAGAACAAAATTACAACGAATTCAGAAGACCTGTGAGGCCAATTAAAGATCAAAATATTAACAATGTCAAAGAAGGTAAAAATATAGGAACAGAGATCCTGGTGGTGAGGAGGTCAGGTAGATTGCAGGATATAATAGACTGTCTTAAATGGAGGGAAAAAGTAGACTATAGGGCAACCTCAAAGAAAGATAATACTTCACAATTTACCATGAAAATTAAGATCCAATTAA
>NW_006415182.1:4611-5026 GCF_000296735.1 Chrysochloris asiatica | reverse complement strand
GCCCTAGCCCTAAAGCCCTAAAAGACCTAGCCCTAGCCATAAAGCCCTAACAGCACTAGCACTAGCCCTAGCCTTAAAGCCCTAACAGCCCTCGCCCTAGCCTTAGCCCTAAAGCCCTAACAGCCCTAGCCCTAGCCCTAGCCCTAAAGCCCTAACAGACCTCGACCTAGTCCAAGCCCTAAAGCCCTAAGAGCCCTAGCCCTAAAGCCCTAAGAGCCCTAGCCCTAAAGCCCTAACAGCCCTAGCCCTAGCCTTAAAGCCATAGAAGCCCTCACCCTATTCCTAGCCCTAAAGTCCCAACAGCCCTAGCCCTAAAACCCTAACAACCCTAGCCCTAGCCCTAGCCCTAAAACCCTAACAGACCTCGGCCTAGCTCTAGCCCTAAAGCCCTCACAGCCCTAGCCCTGAAGCCCTA
>NW_006415182.1:1969-2531 GCF_000296735.1 Chrysochloris asiatica | reverse complement strand
AGCCCTAGCCCTAGCCCTAGCCATAATAGCCTAAAAGCCATAGCCATAGCCCTAAAGCCCTTGCCCTAATACCCTAGCCCTAGACTTAGCCCTAAAGCCTTAGCCTTAGCCTTAGCCTTAGCCCTAGACGTAAAGCCCTAACAGCCCTAGCCCTAGCCCTAGACCTAGCCTTAAAGCCCTAACAGGCCTCACCCTAGGCTTAGCCCTAAAGCCCTAACAACCTTAGCCCTAAAGCCCTAACAGCCCTAGACCTAGCCCTAAATCCCTAACAGACCTAGCCCTAAAATCCTAACAGCCCTAGCCCTAAAGCCCTAAAAGACCTCACCCTAGTCCATGCCCTAAAGCCCTAAGAGCCCTAGCCCTAAAGCGTTAACAGCCCTAGCTCCAGACCTAGCCCTAAAGCCCTAAAAGACCTAGTCCTAGCCTTAGCACTGAAGCCCTAACAGCCCTAGCCCTAAAGCCCTAACAGCCCTAGCCCTTGCCCTAAATCCCTAACAGACCTAGCCCTAGCAATAAAGCCCTAACAGCCCTAGCCCTAGCCCTAGCCCTAAAGCCCTAACAG
>NW_006415182.1:0-838 GCF_000296735.1 Chrysochloris asiatica | reverse complement strand
CATAACAGGCTAGACCTAGCCTTCAATCCCTAACAGCTGTAGCCCTAGCCCTAGACCTAAAGCCCTAACAGCCGTAGCCCTAGCCTTCAAACCCTAACAGACCTAGCCCTTGCCCTAAAGCCCTAACAGCCCTAGCACTAGCCCTAGTCTTAAAGATCTAACAACCCACGCTCTTGCCTTAGCCCTAAAGCCCTAACAGCCCTAGCCCTAAAGCCCTAACAGCACTAGACCTAGCCATAAGGCCTAACAGACCTAATCCTAGACCTAACCCAAAAGCCCTATCCACCCTAGCCCTAGCCCTGGCCCGAAAGGCCTAATAGACCTAGCCCTAAAGCTCTAACAGCACTGGCCCTAGCCTTAAAACCCTAACAGCCCTCGCCCTAGCCCTAGCCCTAAAGTCCTGACATCCTTAGCCCTAAAGCCCTAACAACCCTAGCCCTAGCCATAGCCTTAAAGACCTAACAGACCTCGCCCTATCCCTAGCCCTAAATCCCTAACAGCCCTAGCCCTAAAGCCCTAACATCCCTAGACGTAGCCCTAAAGCCCTAACAGCCCTAGTTCTAAAGCCCTAACAGCCATAGCCCTAGCCCTAGCCAAAAAGCCCTATTAGCTATGGCCCTAGCCCTAAAGCCCTAACATCCCTAGCCTTAGCCCTAAAGCCCTAAGAGCCCTAGCCCTAGCCTTAAACCATAACAGCCCTAGCGCGAGCCCTAGCCCTAAAGTCCTAACAGCCCTAGCCCTAAAGCACTTACAACCCTAGCCCTAACCCTAAAGCCCTTACAAACCTCTCCCTAGCCATAGCCATAAATCCCTAACAGCCCTAGCCCTGAAGCCCTAA
>NW_006415181.1:3245-4942 GCF_000296735.1 Chrysochloris asiatica | reverse complement strand
GAATCCATAATCAACACTCTTGGAAACAACAGTCCAGAAATCCAACAGTGTATTGCATTAGGCAAATCTGCTGCACAAGCCCTCTTTAAAGTGTTCAAGAGCAGACATACCAATTTGAAAACTAAGGTCCATGGAACTCAAGCCATGCTATGAGCCTAAGAGTAAATGGCAGAGTATGGAATTGAAACATATTCAATTGCCAATCAAGAAAAAATTCAAAAGTCAGCCATCCACTGGAAAATTGATGCTTACAGTATATTCTGGGACTCTCAAGGTCCAGTATTGCAACACTACTAGGAAAACATTCAACAATCAACAGTGCTCACTACAGTGTGATGCTCACTGAACAGCTGAAGCCTAAACTTCAGATTAAACTCAGAAGACTCCTACCCAAGGGTTTTTGTGATCTTGCATGACAATGCATTTCCTCACACCTCTGCTCATATGGTTGATACTGTGCAAAAACTTCATTTTGAGGCGTTAAAGCATCCTCCCTATAGTTCTGATCTTGCTCGCTCAGACTTTCGCCTGTTTGGTTCCCTGAAAGCAGCCTTTGAGAACAAAGATTCACCTCTGATGAAAAAGTTAAGGCAGTGATGCATTTCTGGCTCACAGCTCAGTCTGAAACATTTTTAAGTAAGGGAATATGAAAGCTTGTTGACAGATGGACAAAGTGTACTGAAATAAAAGAAGATTAAGTCACAAAGTGATGTATTTGTCTTTTCAAAAAGTTACAACCAAAGTGCGGATAATTTTTTACCTACCCTTGTAGATATGTCCTCTTGTTCAGTTGATCCTATAATCATTATATAATGCCTCTAATTGTCCCTTATGCTAGTTATGCTGTACAATCTAATTTTCCAGATATTTATATTGCCTCTCCTGTTTTTTTATTGTTATTTACTTGATACAGGTTTTCTAAACTTTAGTTGTTAGTGTAATTTTTGTCTTTATGTCTAAGGTGCATCACCTATAAATAGCATATTTTCTATCTATAAACATAAGATCCTGTTTTCTTATTCATTCTTGTATTCTTTGTCTCTTGACTGGTGCATTTAATACATTTATGTTGTTGTTGTTGTTAAGTGCCATCAAGTCGGGTCCGACCCATAGCGACCCTGTACAGGGTTTCCGAGGGTGTAAATCTTTATGGGAGTAGAAAGCCTCATCTTTCTCCCGTGGAGCGGCTGGTAGTTTCGAACCGCTGACCTTAAGGTTCGCAGCCCGATTCATAACCACTACGCTACCAGAGCTCCTCATTTATAGTCAGGTAATTATCCATTA
This sequence comes from Chrysochloris asiatica, assembly GCF_000296735.1. Classification (NCBI taxonomy): domain Eukaryota; kingdom Metazoa; phylum Chordata; class Mammalia; order Afrosoricida; family Chrysochloridae; genus Chrysochloris; species Chrysochloris asiatica. Next base: position 3,658 of record NW_006415181.1, on the reverse strand, counting down.
AGTAAGAATTTACTGGTGTCATTTTGCTGTGTGTGTGGTTTTATTGAGGGGTGGGTAGATAGGAGTAAGAACTGAGGTTTAGGGTTGGTACTATGGCTAGATCTAGGCTAAGCCTAGGGTTATAATTAAGATTAGACTTAATGTTAGGGGTAAATGTTGGACTTAGAGTAAGGTTTGGTCTAGTTTTTAGGGTTACAGTTAGGTTTATATTTAATTTTAAAAAATCTTTTTTGATTTCCTCTTCATTTGGAAGTTCTGTAACTACATTATTGCCTGTTTATTTTATGGAGTTTATTGTTGTTATTGCAACAGTATCTCTTGTTCTCTATTGTTAGTGTTGTCATTCTTTTTTACATTGAATGCTTCTATATTTGGGTTGAGTCTAGGTGATACTGTCCTGTATGCTCGTCTCA
>NW_006415181.1:0-2175 GCF_000296735.1 Chrysochloris asiatica | reverse complement strand
ACTCTGTATTTTGGTGACTTGTCTGAGGCACTCTGTCTTTTTTCTTTTTTTAAGCTGAAATTGTTTTCTCTGAGATATTGTGGTGTTGTATTTATATTTACTTGATGGTTGTAGATCATCACTTGTCTTCTGTTGAATGTGGTAGAGACTAGAAATGTCTCCAGGCAGAGCAGAGACTATGTAGGAGGGATGCCACTGGCCATTGTACTGACAAGGGTGGGGAATAGTCATGCTCAAATCTGAAAATGGGAATGGGAACAAGGAATACCCCCTTGCCACCAATCCCCAGCACTGTCCTGTGACTGCAGGCCACTGTATCAACAGCTACTCGCTACAGCTCAAGATGGCCAAATTGCTCCACACCAGCACACAATACTCCCAGTTTTCTTCTCTCTCACTGCTCCTTTTCAACTTCCTCTTCCATTTGTTACTCAGTCCACCTCTCTGTCCTATGTTTTCATACTCATTGTTCCAAAATCACCACCAGTATCTGTTTCACTGTCTCCCCTGTGTTTGTTGTGGAGGCTTGGCTCAGTGCATCTGCTTAGTCTACCATCTTTCCCCAGACCTCAGCTGTGTGTGTTTTTTTGTGGTACTGCTGGTTTCTTTATCCCACATAATTTTCTATTCTGAGTTCATTTTGTTTGTAAGTGAGTTTTCTTATCATTTCCTGTGCTGCTGTTGTTTTCGTGTTTACTAAATCTTTATGATTTTTCTCTTTTTTGCTTTGCTGAGAAGGTTTGGTCATTTTCTTTGGGGTTATCCTATAATTTATTATTTTCTTCCCTATTTTAAAACAGCTCATTCTATCTTGAAATCATCTTGACCTTCCTCTCCACTTGAAAGTTCTATTTCTTCACTATGTATTACATCTTTTTTACCTTGTAGTTCTCCTCAATTCCAAATGGATTTCTTTGGGACCCTGTTTTAAGTATTTTAGTTTTATTTTACTTTGTTGCTGTTAATTTCTGTAGAATTGGTTCCAACCCATAATGTATAGGGTTTCTGAGGAGCAGCTGGTGAGCTTGAACGGCCGACCTTGTGGTTCAAACCAACTTTACAGTCTAATGCATTAACCCACAGCACCACACCAGGACTCCATTTTACTTTGGATACATCCATATCTAGGTTGGTTTCTCAATGATATTGCCTTGTATGTTAATCTCATGTAGTCTCTGACCAAAGAAATCCCTGTAGTATTTCTTGTAAGGTTGGTCTGGGTTTTGTTATTGTTTTAACTTTTTATTATGAATTAGGTGAAGGTTTACAGAGCAAATAAGTTTTCCATTCAACAATTTAAACACATTTTGTTTCTTGTCATTGATTGAAATTTGCACAATGTAACAATACATATGCCATTTCCTTCCTAAGTTTCCTGTTTCCATTCTTCTTTCTTTCTTCAGTCACATACCTTCTGAATTTTGTCCTTCGGCAAATTCTGCCCTTTGAGCTCAAATTTTCATTTATTCTAAGGAGTGTGTACCTTCCTGTGGTACACCTGATAGATCTGCTTATTGTTTGGTTGACAGGGACAGAAGAAGTTGAATTCTTATATTTTACAATTGACAAAGAAGTAAGGATAAAACAAAACTCAGTTATTCTGTGAGGGGAATGTGATAAACCAAGTGAACTTAAACTTTGGATCCACAGCCTCTTGGAGTGCAGAGGATAGAAAATGAAGTTCAAGGCTAATGCTAAGAGGGACATCATCCATAAACTTTTAATGTTCTTACCTAAGAGCTTCAGATGCATTAGGAAAAAATCACATGCCAAGAAACTGCAAGTTTTCCATCTTGAGTTGTTACTGTTAAGTGACATTGAGTGGGTTCCGACTAATTTCAAAGCTGTAAATCTTTGGGGGAACAGAAAACCTCTGCTTTCTCCCATCCATCTTGAATAGATATGGCAAAAATACCTTCTATAAGAGAACAAACAAGATGGCGGATTGGGTGGAAGTACAGTAAGGAGCTCCATTAGCAACAACACAGAATACAGGACCAAGCAGGCTCAGGGGATGGTCCCAGAACTCGGAACCACATATAAAGGAATATTTAGAAGGTTGGAAGGGCTTACAGCTAAGGGAATTTGTAGCAGAAGCAAGAAATCCATCGCTTTCTAATTCAAGATGCTCAGCTGCTCCAGGAGCTGCCACCTTGGGTGAGACCATGTGAGAGA
>NW_006415180.1:0-4861 GCF_000296735.1 Chrysochloris asiatica | reverse complement strand
AGGATTTCTGAGAAACTGATGACTTAGGATGCCCAATCTTGTGGTTAATAGTTCAGTGCTTATCCTATAGTGTCAAACCAGGACTCCATGATAAAGATTAGAGAAGAAATAAATGAAACAGAAAAACAATAAGTATAATCAAAACAACAAAACATTGGTTCTTTGAAAAGTTTAATAAAATCAACCAGCCACTGGTAAATCTAATAAACAAGAGAGAAAAAAGAAGATGCAAACAACACAAACACGAAATTGTATGGTGATGTTAAAGAGAACCCACAGAAATAAATAGGATAATATGAACAATGTCCACCACTGGTCTGTCAGTTTGTTGTACAGCAGTGTCTTGTGTGTTGCTGTGATACTGGAAACTATGCCATTAGTATTTGAAATACCAGCAGGATCAACCATGGTGGACAGGCTTCAGTGGTGCTTCTAGACTAAGACAGACTAGAAAGAAGAAGTAGACCCCTTCTGAATGATTAGCCACTGAAAACCTTATGAATAGCAGCAAAACATTGTCTGATATAGTGCCAGAAGTTGGCAGGCACTTAAAATATTATGGGGAAGAGCTGTCCCCTTAAAAGTTGACCTTAACGATGTGGATGAAGCATTTAAAGATCAATCTTGATATATAATGATATCTGAGATAGGATAATATTCCTAAATCCACAACAAAAACCAATTTATGCCAATATTATTCAAATTTATGTACCAACCACTAAAGTCAATGATGGTGAAACTGAAGAATACTACAAACTTCTTCAATTTGAACTTGATCAAACATGTAATCAAGATGCATGATAATTACTGGTAATTGGAATGACAAAAATGGAAACAAAAAGAAAGAATCAGTAGTTGGAAAACATGGCCATGGTGCTAGAAACAATGTGGAGATCACATGATAGTTTTTACAATTGTTGTTGTTAAGTGCCATCTAGTTTTTTCTGACTCACAGCAACCCTGTATACAGTTTCCAAGGAGTGGCTGGTGAGTTTGAACCGCCAACCTTGAGATTTAAACTGACCTTGAGGTTGAGTGCTTATCTTGTCATGCCACACCAGAACTCCATGAATTAATTCATTTCAATTACTTTTTAACACCTTTTTCACATGGCCACGCTAAATGGAATACACAGGAATCAAGCTGACACATCTGTGGGAAGAGACAATGGAGATTATCAATATCGGCCAAAACAAGGCAGGTGTTTTAGATTAACTGCTCATATGCAAGTTCAGTCTGAAGCTGGAGAAAATTAAAACAAGTCCACAGGAGCCAAAATGTGAACTTGACTATATCTCACCTAAATTTAGAGACAATCTCAAGAGCAGATTTGATGCATTGGACACTAATGACCAAACCCCAGAAAATCTGGGATGATATCAAGAACATCATACATGAAGAAAGCAAAAGGTGATTAAAAAAACAGAAATAAACAAAATGGTTGTCAGAAGAGACTGAAACCTGCTCTTAAATGTAGCCAGCTAAAGAGACCAAAATAAATTATGAAGTAGGACAGGTCAAGAAAACAAAGTATTATAATGAAATGTGTAAAGGTGTGGAGTTAGAAAAGCAAAATGGAAGAACACACTTACGATTTTTCAAGCTGAAAGGACTGAAGAAAACATTCTAGCCTCTGGTTGCAGTATTAAAGGATTTCTATAGGAAGAATATTGATACACAGAGTAACTGTACAAAAATATAAATGAAACTAGTCAATGTTCAACCATTTCAAGAGGTAGCATATGATCAAGAACCAAAGGTTTTGAAAGCAGGAGTCCAAGCTTTCCTAAAGTCACTGGGAATTGACAGAATAATCTAAAATCTTTCAACAAACAGATGCAGTGACTGAAGCTTTCACTCATCATCATACCAAGATATTTAGCCAACTGATAGGAAGGGATCCATATTTGTGCCCATTCCAAAAAGGTGACCCAATGGAATACATAGATAATTGAACAATATCATTAGTATCAAATTCAAGTAAAATTTTGCTGAAGATAATTCAAAAATTGTTACAGCAGTATATGGATAGGAAGCTTCCAGAAATTCAAGCTGGATTCAGAAGTGGACATGGAAGAAAGAATATCACTGATGACATCAGATGGATCTTAGCTGAAAGCAAAGAATACCACAAAGAAGTTTACGTGTACTTTTTTGACTATCAAGGACATTTTACTGTGTGGATAAACTATGGGTAAAATTGAGAAGAATGGGTATTACAGAACACTTCATTGTGCTCATGAGGAACTTGTATATACGCCAAGAGGCAGTTCAAACAGAATAAGAGAATACTGAAAAACTTTAAATCAGAAAAGGTGTTTGCCAGGGTTGTATCTTCTCACATACTTATTGAATCTGAAAGTTGTTGTCAAATGCCGTTGGGTTGGTTCTGACCCACCATGACCATATATATGGTTTCTAATGAGTATCTGGTGAGCTTGAACCGCAGACCTTGAGGTTCAAATTGACTTTGCAGTCCAGCGCATTAACCCACAGCACCACACCAAGACTCCATTGAATCTATATACTGATTGATTATATGAAAAATAAGATGGCATCAGAATTGGTGGAAGACTCATTAATAACTTGTGATATGCAGATGACACAACCTTATTTGCTGGAAGCAAAGAGGACTTGAAATATTTACTGATGAAGGTCAAAGACTACAAACTTCCATCTGGATTATACCCGTATGTATCTGAACACCTGATGGTCTGTTCCACAGTCTGTTCCTGTACTTATTTTAGCTGATGCTATTGAGCTTCTCCAGTGTATCTTCCCACACATGTAGTCAATTTGATTGTTATGCAGTCCATCTGTTGTTGAAAAAATTATATTTGCAATGAATAAGTTGTTTGTCTTGCAAAATTATATCATGTGATTTCCTTTATCATTTCTATCACCAAGGCCAATTTTCCAACTATTGATTCTTCCTCTTTGTTTCCAACTTTCACATTCCAATCATCAGTAATTATCAATGCATCTTGATTGCATGTTTGATCAGTTCAGATTGAAGAAATTGGTAGAATTCTTTGATTTCATCATTACTGGCATTAGTGGTTGTATGTAAATTTAAATAATAGTGATATTAACTGCTCTTCCTTGTAGGCTTATGGCTATTATCCTATCACAGACAGCATTGTACTTCAAGATAGATACTAAAATTCTCTTTTTGACAATGAATATAATGCTGTTCCTCTTCATTTTTCATTCCTTTTCATTTTGTCAATCATATAAAACCATTTGATTGTCCAATTCAAAAATGGCCAATATCAGTCCATTTCAGCTCACTATTGCTTAGGATATCAATCTGTATGCATTCCATTTCATTTTTGGTGAATTCCAATTTTCTTAGATTCATACTTCCTACATTTCATATTCCAATTATTAATGTATGTTTGCAGTTGCTTCTTCTCATTTAGCGTTGTTCCCCATTGGCAAATGAAGGTCCAGAACGCTTTGCTCCATCCATGGCATTAATGTCATCTCTAAGCAGACAGATCTTCCTCAGTCATACTTTGAGTGACTTACAACCTGAGGGACTCGTCTTCAGACACTGTATCAGATAATGTTTTGCTACTATTCATAAGGTTTTCAGTGGCTAACCATTCAGAACTAATCCACCTCTCTTTCTTCTTAGTCTTAGTCTGGAAGCTCTGCTGAAACCTCTCCACCATGGGTGACACTGCTGGTGTTTAAAATATGAGTGGCATAGCTTCCAGCATCACTTCAACACACAAGCTACTACAGTACAACAAACTGACAAAGGAGTACCTATGCCATTGTTGTTGTTAAGTACCGTGGAGTCGGTTCCGACTCATAGTGACCCTGTACAGGGTTTCCAAGGCTGTAAATCTTTACCGGAGCAGAAAACCTCATCTTTCTCCTGCCGATCTGCTGGTATTTTCAAACTGCTGACCTTGCTGTTGGCAACCCGACTCGTAATCACTACTCTACCAAAGTTGGTTTTAATAGTTATGTGGATGACATTCAATGATTGCAGCTTCTGAAGGCAGATTTAAGCATTAGACTTTAGAAGTAAATCATGAGGACTTTTAACCAGCTTTGTCTGAAGAATAATAACTTTGTTTTTTTTTTTAACAACCACAGGTTTTAGCAAACAATGCTCACAAAAATGAGGAGCTTATTTTGTGTAGGCTGTGCCAATCCTGGCAAATATTTAATCATAGGGAAAAAAATGTCTGTCAAATACAATAAAATCTATGAGAGTAGGAACGTGACAAGACAGCCTTGTTTTTCTGGGTCTCTCAAAAGTTTTCCACTTTTGACAGGGTGGAGTCTCAACATTTTTCTATTGCTCATTTTCATAGAATATATTTGCATTTCCTTCTCTAATGGGATTCTTCCTTACACAAGTTCCAGCAATTGTAAATTTTTCTGTACACATTCTTAGGCATGTGACTAACTGGAAGAAGAGTAAACTGGGGTCCATGGAAGAAGGGACCCTGCAGACAAATTTGGCTTTAGTTGTATTTATAAATCCAGAAAGTAGTTCTAGACTTTAAACTTCAAACATAGCTTCTTTATATTTGTGTTATAGTACACTTGTATGTGAAATACTAGCTTTACATTTTTAAACAAGAACTATACCATTCTAGATCAGCTTCCATAGTTTTACTCACCTTTCATGCTATTTAACTACTTTTAGAACCACTATAAAAATAGAAATTTTAAAATGCTATTACAAGAACAAACAAGATGGCGGATCGGGTGGAGGTATAGCAGAGAGCTCTGCCAACAACAACACAGAATACCTGACCAAGCAGGTTCAGGGGATGGTCCCAGAACTCTGAACCACATATAAAGGAATACTTAGAAGTTTGGAAGGCTCACAGCTGGG
>NW_006415179.1:4339-4849 GCF_000296735.1 Chrysochloris asiatica | reverse complement strand
AATATTTTGGCTCTTGTGGACTTGTTTTCATTTTCTTCAGCTTCAGTCTGTATTTGCATATGAGCAATTGATAGTCTGTTCCACAATCTACCCCTGGCCTTGTTTTGGCTGATGATACAGAGCATTTCCACCATCTCTTTCCACAGATGTAGTCAATTTGATTTCTGTGTATTCCATCTGGTGTGGTCCATGTGTATAATCGTTTTTGAACTGTAAGGTTGGTGGTTCAAGCTCACCAGCTACTACTTGGAAACCCTATATAGGGTCGCTGTGGGTTGGAACTGACTCAACCACACTTAACAACAGTGCTGTCTAAAGAAGGTATTTGAAATGGACGAATCATTGCTTTTGCAGAATTCTATCACACGATCTTCAGCATCATTTCTATCACCAAGGCCATATTTTCCAATTACTGATTCTTCCTTTGTTTCCAACCTTTGCATTCCAATCACCAGTAATGACCAATACATCTTTATTGCACATTTGATAAATTTCAGTTTGAAGAAGTTG
>NW_006415179.1:0-1246 GCF_000296735.1 Chrysochloris asiatica | reverse complement strand
GACTCGCTGGCCCAATAAATATTTCTTGAGTTGAATTAGAAGATGAGGTATCAATTAGGGATGCCCATTTTCTCCTGAGAGTGATAGTTACACATCACAAAATGTAAATAAAGATGCTAATGAACAGCATTTTCAGAACCTCAAGACACACAGTAATAAAACTGTTTTAGTCTTTTGTTCTCTATTACTGATTTTTCCTTTGTGCTGTCTACACCTCTGCGTTAGCTCTTAAGGGGCCTGATTTATTAAGCCTTGGTCCTGCAGACCACTTGTATCTAGCACTAATAGGACTGTAAATGAAGCCCTGGTGTCATTAGTAGCTTTAATGACTCTCTGTTGAGTGCTGGTTTAATAGGAATGGAAAAATGTTAAATCTTGCAATTCCCTTATGCTCTGAAAATCTAGCAGGCATACGAGTTTACACTTCAAAGAGTTTAGCAAAAGTGGCCTTGGTCATTGACAATGCTCTAAGAACATGAAACCTGAAGTAAAATGAAATTTGTTTCTAAAGTTATTTATGTGTAAGTCTATGTCACTGAGCAGCAAGGGGACACAAGCTGGAGAAATGACAACATACAAAGGAGAAACACAAATGTTCTGCTTACATGCAAATCACTCAGCATAGCATGTCATGCATGCTCAGACACTGAGCTTTAAAGGACATGTTTTCTGTAAACTAAAATTAGTTCTAAACTAGCAAATCATGTAAACATCATGGGATCCAGGTAACTTCTCAACAAACAGAATACACCTATGAAAAAGGAGAAGAGACTCAGCATGACCAGGACCATCCACTATGGGGTAGGCCATTGGTTCTAGAAATATGGCCACTGGACCAGAAGCCTCACCCTCAACAAGGAGCTTCTTGTTGTTAAATGCCATTAAGTTGGTTCCAACCCATAGCAATCCTGTGTAGCGTTTCCAAGGAGCCATCTGGTGGGCTTGAACTGCCAAACTTATGGTTTGCAGTCCCAGTACTGATCCTGCAGCCCCATAACAGGAGTCCGGGAACTTATTAGAAATGTAGATTCTCAGACACTACTACAGACCTACTGCATCATAAGACCTAGGGGCTGGGCCCAGCAATGGTTTCATACCCCTCAAAGTGATACAGATATACAGATACATTTGAAAAGATAAAGTTAGCATGTATGTATTTCATATGATTCTCTTAAATCCTAGGAAGTAGGTTTGTTGTTGTTGTTGTTGAGCTGGTTCCAACTCATAGTGACCTGTGCAGGATTTC
>NW_006415178.1:2062-3703 GCF_000296735.1 Chrysochloris asiatica | reverse complement strand
AAAAGTACATTCACAACTTTTATTGGTACCTTTGTAAACTGCTAGTGGCTCCAATGTTTATAAGTGAAGTGTTTTTGAATAGAGGGGTCAGGAAAATACAAGAAGGAACCCCACATTGTCAACCTACAAGGGTGAGTCAAAAATTATACTCCCTCGGATTACATAAAAACTTCTGTTAGCTGCTCTGTTTTATCAGCACTTTCTGTTGAAGGTCACTGCTGTGCTGGTGTGAACATAAACATTTGCAAACAAAATTTGGACTGATTCTTGAAGGAAGGTAAAAGTTTCTTTACAAAAATCGTTATTGATGATGAGACATGAATTCATCACTACGAGCCTGAGAGTAAATGGCAGAGTATGAAATGGAAACATCCTGAATCACCCACCCAAGAAAAAGTTCAGAAGTCAGCCAAAAGCTGGAAAATTGATGCTTATAGTTTTCTGGGATTCTCAAGGACCAGTATTGGAACACTATCAGGAAAAAGGTTCAACAAATCAACAGTGCTCGTTACTGTGAGATGCTCACTGAAGAGCTGAACTCTAAACTTCAGATTAAATACAGAGGACTGCCATCCAAGGGCATTGTGATCTTGCATGACAATGCACATCCACACAGCACATCCACATACCTTTGCCCACATTGTGGGCACACTACAAATGCTTCATTTTGAGGTGTTAAAGCATCCTCCCTATAGACTTGCTCTTGCTCCATCAGACTTTCACCTGTTTGGTCCCCAAAAATCAGCCTTTTGAGGAGAGAGATGAACCTCTGATAAAGAGTGAAGACAGCGGTGCATTTATGGCTCACAGCTCAGCCTAGAACTTTTTTTCCCCAACTTTTTATTGTGAATTGAGTGAAGATTTACAGAGTAGATCATCAGTTTTACATTCAAAGAATCATATACTTTGCTTCATTACATGGTTGCAATCTCCTCCATGTACCAACAGTTAACACCATTTCCCTCTATTCACTTGTTCTATTGCATTCCTACCTGTGTCTCCCACTACCTTCATCTTTCCTCTGCTTACTTCCATCTTGTTTTATATTCGCCGCCTTGTTACCTGTATTAACGTGTTTACCCTCTAGCCCATGAATAATTCCACCATCCCCACAAACATCATAGATTGTTTTATCAAGAAACCTTTTTTTAAAACTTTTTCTAACATTGGTCTCATACAATATTTGTCCTTTTGTGACTAATTTCACTCAGCATAATCTCCAGGTTCAACCATGTTGTGAGGTATTTCACAGATTCATCATTATTCTTCAACGTTTTGTAATATTCCATTCTAAGTGCCAAAGTTTGTTTAGCTGTTCTTTTGTTGATGAGTAATTAGCCTGTCTCCATCTTTTGGGTATGTCTCTTGTAGACAGCATATTGAAGGATCTTGTTTTCTTATCCATTCTGCACTCTATGGCACTTTTTTTTCTCCCTCATACACTCATAAAAGCTCGTAAGCCAGCTACTTTATGTCTTTATATCCACCCCTTTTGATTGCCAATGTCTAAATACCTGTCTCTAAGGAGCTCTGGTAGCGTAGTGGTTACGAATTGGGCTGCGAACCTTAAGGTCAGTGGTTCGAAATTACCAGCTGCTCCGCGGGAGAAAGATGAGGCTTTCTACTCCCGTAAAGATTTAC
>NW_006415178.1:1344-1962 GCF_000296735.1 Chrysochloris asiatica | reverse complement strand
TGAGGCTTTCTACTCCCGTAAAGATTTACACCCTCGGAAACCCTGTACAGGGTCACTATGGGTCGGAACCGACTCGATGGCACTTAACAACAACATCAGCCCAGTACACTGAGGAAATAAGGTTGTTCATCTATATAAAGAATCCTTCCATTCTGGTTCGAATTTTTTTTTCATACTGTTATTTCTAATTCTTACTCCTTTTAGCTTCGGCTTAAATGGCAGCTCTTCAGAGACATTGTCACATTCTCTACCCTACCTCCAGGCTGTGATAAGTGACTCTTCTCTGTTTTCACAGATCGCATTGAATGCATTATCAGAATTTACTACATTATATTGAAATTATCTCTTAGATCTTAGCAATGTCAATGGAATGTAGTTTGTGATAAGTAACATCCCATAGGAGCCACAGACAAAGAATTTGAGTGGTGGAAGTTATATTGCCACTTGCCACTATTAGGACAAAGCAGTGGGAGCTTCATTTGACTCTGCTAGAAAGATGTTGATACTTGTGTGAGTTAGTTCCTTGTTGTTGTTGTTGTTGTCAGGTGCCATCGAGTCGGAACCGACTCATAGCGACCCCATGCACAACAGAACGAAACAATGTCCGATCCTGGGCCA
>NW_006415178.1:0-524 GCF_000296735.1 Chrysochloris asiatica | reverse complement strand
GGGATAAATTCAAGGTCATATTTTGGCTCTCTTAGACTTGTTTTCATTTTCTTCATATTCCTTATATATCGGAATATGCCTGTTTTATGATAGCTTTTGGTCTGGCTTAAGAAAACATTATTGTGACCTGGTGGACCTTGTCCTGTGTAATCTCACAGGTTTAGAAGCGCTATAATCTTTAGGTTAGCAGGTAGTGGGCAGAAATAATGACAAATATCTTCATGACATGATATCTAATGCTTCCCAAGTTTAGATAACTCTTAGAATATTTAAAAACAGGGTTTGTCGTTCATTTGCAATTTTATGACCCATTGCTGTCAAGTCAATTCAAGACTCATATCAATCCTATGGGACAGAGTGGAACAGTTCCGTAGTGTTTCTAAGGCTATAAATCATTATGGAAGCTGACTGCCATAGCTTTTGTGTATGCAGCAGCTAGTGAGTTTGAACTGGTGACCTTTTCGTTAGCAGTTAGGAACACTTAACCACTGAACCACCAGGGTTCTTACTGTTTTACAAACACA
>NW_006415177.1:3759-5007 GCF_000296735.1 Chrysochloris asiatica | reverse complement strand
TGGTCTTCCTTGTACACATAGGGATATTATCCTATCACCAGCACTTCAACACAGACCCTGAAATGTTCTTTTTGATGATAAATGTGATGCCATTTCTCTTCAGTTTGTCATTTCCAGCATAGTAAATCTTATGTTTGCCTGATTTCAAAATGGCCAATACCAGCCCATTTCAGCTCACTAATACCTAGGATATCAATCTTAATGTTTTCCACTTTATTTTTGACAACTTCAAATTTTCCTAGATTCATACTTTGTACATTCCATGTTCAGATTATCAGTGGATGTTTGCAGCTGTTTCTCCTCATTTTGGGTTGTGCCATACCAGCAAAAGAAGGTCCTGAAAGCTTAATTCTATCTACCTCAAGTTTACCTAAAGGAGGAAGCTCTTCTCACTTGTAATCTGAATGCTTTCCAACCTGAGGGGTTCATCTTGTGGCACTATTATCTGACAATGCCCTGCTGTTACTCTAAGATTTTAGTGGCTAACCATTTAGAAGTGGTCCACTTTTCATTCTTCTTAGTCTGCCTTTGTCTGGAAGCTCTGCTGAAATCTGTTCATCATGGATGACCCTGCTGGTATTTAAAATACTGGAGGCATAGTTTCTAACATCACAGCAATACACAAATAACCACAGTATGACAACCTGACAGATGAGTCTCTAGAATGGGCACAAATATGGATCTCTTCTAGTCAGCTGGCTAGGTAGCTGTTTTGCAGAATTCTTGGTATAGACTAGTGAGTAGTTCTAAATCTACATCAGTTTGTTCAAGTATTTCATTAATTCCTGAAGTCTTACTTTGCACTAATGCCTGCAGTGAAGCTTGGAGATCTTCCTTCAGTTCTTGAACATATGCTACTTTCTGAAACGGTTGAACACTGATCAATTCCTTTTGGTACAATGACACTGTATTCCTTCCACCTGCTTTTTTATTTCCTGAATCCGTCAATATTTTCTCATTAGTGTCCAAATGTCAAATCTGTTCTAGGGATGGTATATAGTTTCAGATGGGGTATACTCTAGGTTATATTTTGGGTCTCTTAATTTTTTTCAGCTTCAGACTGAACTTGAATATGAGCAATTGAAGATCTTTTCCATAATCAGCCCCTGACCTTAATTTAGCTGTTGATATCGAGCTAAAACATTTCTTCCTACAGTTGTAGTCAATTTGATTTCTGCGTATTCCATCTGGCGATATCCTCATGTACAGCCACTGTCCATGTAGCTGAAAAATGGTATTTGCAATAGT
>NW_006415177.1:0-1304 GCF_000296735.1 Chrysochloris asiatica | reverse complement strand
AATGACAGATATGTGTGATATATAAATGGTGTTGTTAAGTGCTGCTGAGTTGGGTTCTAACCCATAGGACCCTGTATAGGGTTCCAGAGGAGTGGTTGGTGAGCTTGAACCACTGACCATGTGGACTGACTTTGCAGTATAGCACATTATTATGCTATATTTAGTCTTTTCGTACTGTTTTTTTCACTCAACATAATTTCCTGGAGATTCAACTAGGCTGTTGTTTATATCACTAGTTCATTACTTTTTACTGATGAGTTATACTCTACATAAAGATTTATCAATTCCTTAACCATAACTCAATGAATGACACCTGTGGGTGATTTCAGGTTTGGGCTATTATAAATAAAGTAGCTATGAGCATCTGTGTACAGAGTTTTTGTGAACATTAATTTTTCATTTTTCTGGGATAAATGCCCAAGAGTGTAATTCCTAGGTCGTACGGTTGTTGCATGTTTAATTATTATTTTTAAAGAAACTGCCAAACTATGTTCCACAGTGGCTATGCCATGTAACACTCCCACCAGCAACGTATGAGTGACCTAGTTTCTCCGTATCTTCACCAACATTTGGTGTCATCACTCTAGTTTCACTTTAGTCATTCTGACAGAGCATATAATGCTATCTCAATGCTTTTAATCTGCATTTCTGTATTGGCTAAAAGGAGTCCCAATGTGGTGCTGTACAATTAGCACTGGACTGTGCTTAAAATTCACCAGTCACTCCTCAGAAACCCTATACAAAGTTGCTAGGAGTTGGAACCAACTCAATGCCGTACAATAGAACACTACCATCGGTTACTGATGTTGAGTATCTTTTCATGTACTTCTCTGCCATCTGTATACCCTCATCAGTGCAACACCTCTGCATATCTTTGTCCATTTTCTAACTGAACTGTTTGTGCTTTTGTTTTTATTCTTGTTGTTCAATTTCTAGGGTTCTTTTTATTCTGTGTCCTCTGCCAAACATGTGGTTTGCATATAGTTTCTCCCAGTCTGTAATTTGTTTTTTCATCCTCTTAACAATCTTCTGCAACGTAAAAGCTTTTACTTTTGATGACGTTGACATCCATTAGATTGAACGTATGAATCAGGTAATCATTTCCTGAGATCCTTTTTTGTTCTGTTTTCTAGTGAATGCTAGAACAATGCTACCCAGAGTATTGTCCAAAAGGATCTTGCATCACAATGTAAATCAATAACGTCCTAAGCAAGTATCCTGCTTATTTAGATGACAGTTTTTCATGACAAGACTTTCTCATTAAAGGCAGCGGTACACTGATTGCTGGTGCAACCAGCAAAAAA
>NW_006415176.1:4121-5091 GCF_000296735.1 Chrysochloris asiatica | reverse complement strand
AAATGAAATTAAAAATTCCTTGAGACAAATGAGAATGAAAACACAACTTACCAAAACCTTTGGGACATAGTAAGAACAGTGCTCAGAGGACAATTTATAGCATAAAAGCACACATCTGAAAATAAGAAAGAATCAAAATCAACACACTAACATAACATAGTCAACAATTTTTTAAAAAGAGCATTAAAGTAAGCCTATTGCCACCAGAATGAAAGAAATAATAAAGGTTAAACCCAAAATAAATGAAATAGAAAACAAAAAATAACCCAAAGAATCAACAAGACAAAAAGGTGGCTCTTTGAAAGGATACATAAAATTGGCAAACCACTGGCAAATCTAACAAAAGAAACAGAAGGCAAAAATAACATGAATATTAAATGATACAGGTGATGTCACAACAAAAGCCATGGAAATAAAAAGGATAATAACAGAATACTCCAACAAATTTGAAAACCTGGGAAATAATGGACATATTTCTAGACACACACGATCTACCTAAACTAACACAGACTGAAGTAGAAAACTTGAACAGATTAATAACAAAAGAAGAAATTGTTGAAGTCATAAAAAAAACTGCCAACTAAAAGCCCAGGCCCAGATGACTTGGGTGAATTATACCAAACATTTAGAGAGGAGCTGACACAATTCTATTCAAATGATTCCATAATACAGAAAAGGATGAAAAATTCTTGCATTTGTTTTATGAAGCAAGCATAACTCTGATACCAAAATGGGCAATGACATCACTAAAAAGAAAATTATAAATCACTATCCCTCATGAACATAGATGCAAAATTCTCAACAAAATCCTACCTGATAGAAACCAACAATATATCAAGAAAATAATACATCATGACCAAATGGGATTCATACCTGGTATACAGGGATGGCTCAATATTAGATAAACAATCAACATTATCCACTACATAAACAAAGGGGGCGGGGGGGATCACATGATCATAGCAATTGA
>NW_006415176.1:1646-3781 GCF_000296735.1 Chrysochloris asiatica | reverse complement strand
TCTCTCTTTTTTTCTGTCTCTGTTCATTGGTCTCTTGCTGTCTGAGTACCTCCATTCTGGTGACTAGAGAGGATGCTCTCTCAAAAAGTTGGAAACAGAAATAACCATATGATCCAGTCATCCCTCGTCTTGATATATATCCTCAAGAAATAAGAGATGTAACATGAATTGATACATGTACAGCCATATTCATTGCAGCGCTATTCATACTAGCAAAAAGATGGTGACAACCTAAATGCCTATCAGTAGAAAAATGGCTAAACAGACTTTGGTACATATACACAATGGAACACTACACAATGTTAAAGAATAACTATCAATCTGCAAAACACCTACCAATGTGGATGAACCTGGAGGACATTATGATAAGTTAAGTTAGTCTATCACAAAAGGTCAAATATTGTATGAGACCACTGTTGTAAAAAGTTAAGAAAGCATTTTCTTGCTAAATGAAACATTCTGTGATGGTTATGGGTGGGGTGAGGGAATTATTCACTGGATAAAGGATAGAGGGTAGACACATGTTAACATGGGAGTCAGGACAAGCTGGCATAGGAGTCAAGAGGGAGGCTGGCATAGGAAAGATGAAGGTAGCAGGAGACACAGGGAGGAATGTAAGAGTTAAAGGAAATAGAGGTAAATACTATTAACTGATGGCACATGGAAAGGATTTCAATCATTGTAATGAAGCAAAGTATTTAATTTGTTAAATAGAAACCTAATCATCTTATCTGTAAATTTTACTCAATGAATAATAAAAAGTAAATAAATAAATAAAAAGAAATCTTTTGCAGAAGATTTGCACACTGTAATGTCATTTGATATCTTGGCTGCTACCTCCATGGGGGTTGATTTATGGATCCAAGTAAAAAAAATATCAAATAAAAGCTACATGTAATAACCTGAGCCTTGAGAAAGTCCAGAAGTATTAAACTGCAAAAGAGAACTAAAATGTATGGATCAGGAAACAGAGGAAGTACAAGAAAGTGTGTGTCATAATCCAAAGAAGAAAATTGTTTCAAAAGGGAATCTTGTTGCAAACAAAACAAGTGAAGAAAGACTGAGATGTACCCTTCACATTTAATAATATGGAATCATTGATGACTTTTATAAGAGCTTTCTGCTGTTGATGATGTTATTTTGGTAATGTGATGGGCAGCAAATCCAAGCCTGGAGTGGATTGAAGACAGTACCCTAAAATTGTTGTTGTTGCTAAGTGCCTTCTAGTCAGTTCCAACTCATAGTGACCCTGTATAGGTTTCCAAAGCTTTTAAATCTTTGCGGGAGGAGCAAGCCTCATCTTACATGGGCTATATCTGGGGCAAGGCAAACTTGTTTTGGTTTTGGTTAAGAAATTGTTTAAAGACTGAAAGAGCAAGGAGACAATTCAATTAAAAATACAATTTAAAATCATGTGTAATTTAAAATGCAATATAAATCTCAAAGCACAGCAATGTTATTTAGGTAAAATTTTATCATTGTTATCATCAAGTAGATCATAATAATGATATAGCTTCAACTTAGATTTGGTATTGTTTTTGACTATTTCAAATAATCATTGTTTACATAGAATATCACTTCAAAGGATTTTCACAGAACTTTGCTCTTATGATTTAACAGCAAACATATAACTAGGGGGTTACATAAAAATCTTTGCATCAGATGCCTCTCAAGCAATGCTTCGAATCCACATGTCACCATCTCTTAATCCAGCTTTGACAAGTTTTGCTCAAATGAAAAGTTCTGCCCATTGTTCAGATATACAGCAGATATACAAATGTCCATAGACAAGTATTACCTTGAGCCAAAGCATGGCTGCTGAATTGATGACAATTTCATCATTGGTGATTTTTGTCAGGCCATGGATAGTTCTTTTGGTTCATTTGTTTTTAAATATTTTATTAATTTTTAGGTGAACATTTACACAGAAAATTAGGCTCCCATTTAATATTTTTATACAAATTGTTCTGTGACATTAGTTATAATCCTCACAATGTGTCCATATTCTCATTATTTCTATTCAGTTTGTTCAGTTTCCATTGATCCAGCTTCCATGGCACAACTTGCCTTCTCATATTTGCTTCTGGGTAAAAGTTTGGTCTCATATAGTTGATCCTTTAAGGGGGCACATTACT
>NW_006415176.1:0-467 GCF_000296735.1 Chrysochloris asiatica | reverse complement strand
CCACCCTCCACTGCCTCGGCCTAGACCAGCCCTCTGCCAAGCCACCGAGGCTCAGGAACACCCAAGGTACAGGCCCGCCCACTGAGGCCAAGGCCCTCCCAAGGCCCAGACACGCCCAATGAGGCCAAGGCCTACCCTGAGGCCCAACCTGCCCACAGACTGGTCACAAAGGCCCAGGCCCAACCAAGGCTCAAATCACCTATCGGCCACGCAGCCCAAGCAGCCCACAGCCTGGTCGCCACCAGAGGTCGAGGGCCCCAGAGGCCCAACCTGCCGTGTAGCCTGGTCACCGAGGCCCAGGGCCCCAACCTGTCCTCAGCCCAGTCCCCGAGGCATAGGCCCCCTGAGGCCCAAACCACCCTCCTGAGGCCCAAACCACCCACCCAATGCCCAACCCTCCTACAGCCTGGTCACAGATGCCCAGGCCCCCAGAGGCCCAAACCACCCGCCCTAGGCTCAACCCACCC
>NW_006415175.1:5544-6029 GCF_000296735.1 Chrysochloris asiatica | reverse complement strand
TGTGCTCTTGGATCTTCAGCAGTATATGATTTAAAGACCTCTTCACTTTCAGCAAGCAAGGTTCTATCATCTACATATCGCAGGTTGTTAATGAGTCTTCCTCCAATCCTGATGCCATGTTTTTCTTCATAAAACCCAGATTTTCAGATTATTTGCTCAGCATACAGGTAGAATAAGTATGGTGAAAGAATACAACCCTATCGCACACCTTTCTTCATTTTTAACAATTCAGTGTTCCCATGTTCTGTTCGAACAACTGTCTCTTGATCCATGTACAGATTCCTCATGAGCACAATTAAGTGTTCTGGGATAATCATACTTCACAATGTTTTCCATAGCCTGTCATGATCCACACAATCAAAAGCCTTTCTGTAATCAATAAGCAGAGGTAAACATCTTTCTGATAGTCTCTACTTTCAGCCAAGATCCATCAGACATCAGCAATGATAACCCTCATTCCATGGCCTCTTCTGAATTCAGCTTGA
>NW_006415175.1:3592-4139 GCF_000296735.1 Chrysochloris asiatica | reverse complement strand
ATTCTATTACAGACAGCTTTGTACCTTATGACTGATCTGGATATGTTCTTTTTGACAATGAATGCAACACCATTCCTCTTCAATTTTTCTTCAGTAGTAAACCATGTGGTTGTCAGATTCAAAATGTCCAATACCAGTCGATTTCAGCTCACTAATGCCTAAGATGTCGATGTTTATGGATTCCATTACATTTTTGGCAATTTCTAATTTTCCTAGATTCATACTTTGTACATTCCATGTTCTGATTATTAATGGATGTTTACAGCTGTTTCTCTTCATTTTGAATTGTGCCCCATCAGCAAATTAACATCCTTCAGGCTTTACTACCTCAGGCTTTCCTCCATTCAGGTCATCACGGTCAACTCTACTTTGAGGAGGCATTTTTAGTGTCTTCCAACCTGAGGGGCTCATTTTCCAGCACTATATCTGACAGTGTTTCTCTGCTATTCATAAGGCTTTTGGTGATTAAAGATTCGGAAGTAGCTCATCACTCCCTTATCCTAGTATGTCTTTGTCTGGAAGTTCATCTGAAACCTGTCCACCATGG
>NW_006415175.1:0-1342 GCF_000296735.1 Chrysochloris asiatica | reverse complement strand
AGCTTCTCAGATAATTTGCTAAGCATACAGATTGAATAGCTATGGTAAAAGGATGCAACCCTGGCATCCCAAATTTCCTGATTTTAAACCATTTAGTATAGTCTTGTTCTGTTCTAACAACTGTCTCTTGGTCTAGGTATAGGTTTCTCATTAACACAATTGAGTGTTTTGGAATATCCATTCTTAATAATGTTATCCATAGTTTACCATGATCCATACAGTCAAAAACCTCTGCCTAGTCAATAAATCACAAGTAATGATCTTTCTGGTATTCTCTGCTTTCAGCCAAGGTCTATCTGATGTCAGCAATTCCTTGTTTCATATCTTCTACTGAATCCAGCTTGAATGTCTGGATGCTCCCTATTCTACAACTGTTTTTGAATAATCTTCAGCAAAATTTTACTTGAATATATTATTAACAATATTGTTCAATGATGTTCACATTCAGTTGTGTCACTTTTATTTGGAATGGGCACAAATACAGATCTTCTTCCAGTCAGTAAACCAGGTGGATGCCTTTCAAATTTCTTAGCATAGATGGATGAGTGCTTCCAGTGCTACATCAGTTTATTGAAATATTTCAATTTGCATTATTTAAATTTCTTGTGTGTTGTTTTTCTCCAATGCCTTCAGTGTAGCTTAGACTTCTTCCTTCAATACCATCAGTTCTTGATAATATGCTACCTCTTATAATAGTTGTGCATAGATCAATTCTTCTTTGTACATTGACTCTGTGTATTCCTCTGTATATTTCTTTTGATACTTTCTGTATCATTCACTATTTTGCCCGTGGAATCCTTCAGTATTTCAAGTACAGCCTTGAAATATTTCTCCAGTTCTATTAGCTTGAGAAATGCTGAATGTTTTCTTTTCTTTTGGCTTCTAATTCCAGGCCTGTGCATATTTCATTTGAATACTTAACTTTGTCTTCTAGAGATGCCCTTAGAAATGTTCTGTTTAGCTCTTTTGTGCCTCATTTCTTCCTGTTGCTTTCGCTTCTCTACACTCAAAAGCAAGTTTTAGAGTCTCTTCTGGCATCCATTTTGGTCTTTTCTTTCTTTCCTAACTTTTTAATGGCCTTTTGTTTTCTTTTTGCATGGTGTTCTTAATGTCATCTACAACTCTTCTGCTTTTTGGTCATAGGTACAGCATGCACACAGTAAGACTGTAGGAGGCAAAGTTATGAAATCATCTTAGACATAACCAAACACCTTGAGAGAATGAGTTGCTAGGCCTGGGGTATATCAGTACCACAGTCTCAGGGAACACAAAGTTCAACTGACACAACATAGTTCACAAAGACTGTTCTTCATCATGCTTTAGTTAGCAGTGACTGGAGTCT
>NW_006415174.1:4377-6026 GCF_000296735.1 Chrysochloris asiatica | reverse complement strand
TACATGGCAGACAAGTCCAATATGTTCATATACAGAGCGCTACCTACTTGGCAGATCAGTCCAACATATCCATGCACAGAGAGCTAGCTACATGGCAGACAAGTCCAAAATGTACATATACAGAGAGCTAGCTACATGGCATGGTAGTGCAACATTTCCATATACAGAGTTCTAGGTACATGGCAGATTTGTCCAATGTGTCCATTCACGGAGAGCTAGCTACATGGCAGAGCAGTCCAACATGTACTTATAGAGAGTATTAGCTATATGCCAGATATGTCCAACTTGTCCATATACTGAGAGAAACCTACATGGCAGAGAAGTCCAATATGTTCATATACAGAGAGCTATCTACATGACAGATCAGTCCAACATATCCATGTACAGAGAGCTAGATACATGGCAGAGTAGTTGAACATGTCCATATTCAGATTTCGAGCTACATGCCAGATATGTCCAACTTGTCCATATACTGAGAGCCACTTACATGTCAGACAAGTCCAAAATGTCCATGTACAGAAAGCTAGCTGCATGGCACGGTAGTATAACATTTCCATATACTGAGTTCTAGATGTGTCAAAGGTGTTCATATACAGGGAGCTACATACATTGCAGACATGTCCTATATGTTCATATACAGAGAGCTATCTACTTGGCATATCAGTAAATCATATCCATGAACAGACAGCTAGCTACATGTCAGACGATTCCAAAATGTCCATATATAGAGAGCTAGCTACATGGCACGGTAGTACAACATTTCCATATACTGAGTTCTAGCTACATGGCAGATATGACATAGGTTTTAATATACAGAGAGCTTCCTACATGGCAGACAAGTCCTATATGATCATATACAGAGAGCTACCTACTTGGCAGAGCAGTCCAACACATCCATGTACATATAGCTAGCTAGCTGGCAGACAAGTCCAAAATGTCCATATACAGAGAGCTAGCTACATGGCAGAATAGTGCAACATTTCCATATACACAGCTCAATCTACAGGGCAGAAATGTCCAACGTGTCCATATATTGAGAGTTAGCTACATGGTAGAGTAGGCCAACATGTCCATATTCAGTGTAGTAGCTACATGGAAGATGTGTCCAACGTGTACATATACTGAGAGCCACCTACAGGTCAGACAAGTCCTATATGTTCATATACAGAGAGCTACCTACTTGGTTAGATCAGTCCATCATATCCATGTACAGAGAGCTAGCTACATGGCAAACGATTCCAAAATGTCCATATACAAAGAGCTAGCTAAATGGCAGGGTAGTGAAACTTTTCCTCATACAGAGTTTTAGGTACAAGGCAGATGAGTCCAACTTGTCTATGTACAGAGAGCTAGCTACATGGCCTAGTAGCGTACCATTTCCAATTCATACAGAGTTCTAGCTACATGGCAGATGTGTCCAAGGTGTCCAGATAGTGAGCGCTACCTGCATGGCAGAGTAGTCCAAAATGTCCATATACAGAGAGCTAGCTACATGGCAGGATAGTGCAACATTTCCATATACACAGCTCAAGCTACATGGCAGAAGTGTCCAATGTGTCCATATACTGAGAGCTAGCTACTGGCAGAGTAGTCCAACATGTCCATATTCAGGGTAGTAGTTACATGGCAGATGTGTCCAACGTGTCCAT
>NW_006415174.1:1487-2017 GCF_000296735.1 Chrysochloris asiatica | reverse complement strand
CAACTTGTCTATATACAGAGAGCTAGCAACATGGCAGAGTAGTGGAACATTTCCATATACAGATTTCTAGGTACATGACAGATATGGTCAACGTGTCCATACACTGAGAGCTAGCTACATGGCAGAATAGTCCAACATAACCATATATAGGTTACTAGCTACATGGCAGAAGAGTCCAACATGTCCAAATACTGAGAGCTAGCTACATGGCAGCCAATTCCAATATGTTCATATACAGAGAGCTACCTACTTCACAGATCAGTGGAACATATCCATATATTGAGTTCTAGCTGCAAGGCAGATGAGTCCAACTTGTCTGTATACAGAGAGCTAGCTACATGTCAGGGTAGTGCAACATTTCCATATACAGAGTTCAAGATATGTGGCAGATGAGTTCAAAGAGTTCATATGCTGAGAGCTAGTACATGGCAGAGAAGTCCGACATGTCCATATAAAGAGTACTAGTGACCTGGCTAATGAGTCCAACATGTACATATACTGAGAGATTGCTACATGGCAGACAAGTCCAA
>NW_006415174.1:0-1147 GCF_000296735.1 Chrysochloris asiatica | reverse complement strand
TGGCACACAAGTCCAATATGTTCATATACAGAGAGCTACCTACTTGGCAGATCAGTCCAACATATCCATGTACAGAGAGCTAGTTACATGATAGATGGGTCCAAAATGTCGCTATACAAAGAGCTAGCTACATGGCGGGTACTGCAACATTTCTATATACAGATTTCTAGATAGAAGGCAGATGAATCCAACTTGACTATATATGGAGATGGAACTACATGGAAAGGTAGTGCAATATTTCCATATACAGGGTTCTAGCTACATGGCAGATGTGGCCTCCAACGTGTCCATATACTGAGAGCTAGCTACATGACAGAGTAGTCCATCATATCCATATTCAGGGTACTAAATACATGGCAGATGTGTCCAACTAGTCCATATACTGAGACCCACCTACATGGCAAACAAGTCCAATATGTTAATATACAGAGAGCTACCTACTTGGCAGATCAGTCCAACATATCCATGTACAGAGAGTTAGCTACATGGCAGACAAGTCCAAAATGTCCATATACAGAGAGCTAGCTACATGGCAGGGTAGTGCAACATTTCCATATACAGAGTTCTAGCTACAAGGTAGATGAGTCCAACTTGTCTATATACAGAGAGCTAGCTACTTGGCAGAGTAGTGAAAATTTTCCATATACAGATTTCTAGCTACATGACAGATGTGTCCAACATGTCCATATACCGAGAGCTAGCTACATGACAGAGTTGTCCAACATGTCCATATTCAGGGTAGTAGCTACATGGCAGATGTGTCCAACATGTCCATATACTGAGAGCCTACTACAGGGCAGACAAGTCCCATATGTTCATTTAGAGAGAGCTCCCTATTTCGTAGATCAGTGTAAAATTTCCATGTACAGAGAGCTAGCTACATTGCAGATGAGTCCAAAATGTCCAGATACAGAGAGCTACCTGCTTGGCAGTAAACAGTTCAACATATCCATGTATAGATAGCTAGCTAGGTACATAGAAGTTGAGTCCTAAAGGTCCATATACAGAGAGCTAGCTAGATGGCAGGGTTGTGCAACATTTCCATATTCAGAGTTCTACCTACATTGCAGATGAGTCCAACATGCTCATATACTGAGAGCTATCTACATGGCAGAGTAGTCCAACATGTCCATATACAGAGTTCTAG
>NW_006415173.1:0-4910 GCF_000296735.1 Chrysochloris asiatica | reverse complement strand
GAGGGGACTGTAACCATGGCAATGAAACAATATACGATAGGATGAATGTAAAACTAACGTTCACCCATGTAAACTGTCACATAATTCACAATAGAACATTTAAAAAATATAATAATGATAATCAAGATGATGAGGTAGCTGGAGAAGTGTGGCAGTCAGTCAGGGGTCAGGAGGAAGAGGTGACTTTCTTCTAGTGTCATGAGCCACCACTGGGGTGATGACATGAGAGGATTTAATCTACCATTTCAAAAAAATAATTCTGTGGCCTGGTTCAATAAAAAAGTCATGAACTAACCCCAGACTTAACTTAATTCCCTAGTTTTCTCTTTCTTATTTCATAAAGCCTTATTTTTTAAGGTTGTCTTAAAGTGAAACTTCACTTTGGGAACATAAATCTGCTGCTAAATTGGAGAATAACTCTTACTTAAAAAAAAACAGAAACAAAACCTAAAGGAGCCCCCATCTCTCCCTGTAATTTGTTGTTTATTGGTAGGTGTCATTGAGTCCGTTTGGACTCATAGTGACCCTATGCACAGCAGAACAAAACGCTGCCCAGTCCTGGGCCATGGTCACAATTGTTACATTTTACCCATCACTGCAGCTTCTGTGTCAACCCATGTCATAGGGTGTGTGTGTTGATGGGGGGGGGTCTTCCTTTTTCACACTGACCCTCCATTTTACCAAGCATGATGTTCTTCTCCAGGGACTGGGCCCTCCTGATAACATAATCCTCCCTGTAATATATAGACTATCTAAAAGAGGTCTCACTTGATTGTGAGTTCTTACAAGATGAGCAGTATCGAGGATGTCAAAGCAGGAGCAAGCATTTCAGAGAAGGCCGTGCAGCTGGGCCCTAGCAGATAAGACAGCCAGCACGCTTCCTGGGCACCCCTCTTTAACACTCGGATTGTGGGAGCTCGGCCATCTCCTGTGAAAAGGTCAAGACGGCGAAGACCCGCTACAGATGACCTTTTCTTCTCTGGAAACACTTTTAATTCAGGTCTTCCCTTTCCTGGTAGGTACCTTCAGGAGATCCCGGAAGGCCAATTTGATGTGAGTGCTTTGTGCCTGCTGTACAAGGTGCAAGTCAATAGATAAATTCCTTTTCCATGTTGATAAATACCATGAAACAGCCACTATTTCATGGAAGTGTAACCTCTCATGAGATTTCAACTGGATGGCTTTTCAGAATTTCAATGGGATGTGATCTCAACCTAACAGGGTCAAGCTGACACTTCCCCCCAGTGAGAATCTAGGAGTCCCCTGGGCAGTGCAGGAGGTGAACACACTCAGCTGCTGGCTGAGAGACACCTGGAGACTCGCTTCTGAAAAATCACTCCCTCAGAGCGGTTCTCCGACACACATGGGGTGGACGTGAGCCCGCAGAGGATGGAAGTTAACACAAATGACAGCATCCAAGTCCCACCAGTCCCAAAGGCCTTTCCTACTGTCTGTCAGCCTCCCGAAATGCCTAGCGTTACAATCCTTCATCTGTATTGGTACTTAAACACGTCTCCTGCTGCTGGTCATATTTGTTCATACCATTAGAAAGAGAAAGTAACATCCTGAACCAATAGAACTTGCAAGTTTATGTGGGAAAGAGAGAAAGAGACAGAGAATGAAATCTATGAAAACATGCTCAGACAGGCCGCTTATCTGACCCAAAATGGGGATGAAAGATACAGATAAGCTTATTTTCTTAACAATAATTAGGGTCAATCTTACTTCTGCCACCAAAACTGAAATCAGCCACAACTGTGCTTGTCATTCATTCAACATACACTCATTATGTAGCGAAGCTCATTTTATCAGAACCACATCCAGATCAAGTGATGTCTCACCACATATATGCAAACGCCTCTGAAGATATCACTGTATATGACAAGACCTTGAAAAAAAACCAACCACAGAACTGACAGGGTATGGCCCCTCAAAGCTGTCCAGTTCATTCTTTTAACTGACCGAAGAAAACTAGAGAAAAAATACCAACCATTCATCTTTGTCAAGGGCAATTGTGAAAGATAGGCATTTTGAAGTTTATTTAATGTGGAGTTCAATGATAGCCAGCTGTTTTCAGCTTCTTAGTTTAGGCTTAAAAATGTTGATAGTTTTGTGCAGTTGTACCATGCAATTCTATTTTCTTCATCTATTTATGTGTGGGGTTATTTATGTTCTGTTTAATATATAATTCAGTTATGGCCATCGTAAATGTTTGACACAGAAAGTAAATATTAGAATATGTACAGATTTATAAATCTTCATTGGATTAGCTGTCAGCTCTTTTGGTCTGAACTATAATACAAACGGTTCAGACAAGTACAAATGAGTCAAAGCCAGCTCCGGCTGGTAGTTAGATAGTTGGGACCAAGGTAATTTAGGTTTTCTCTTGCCATATTTGCTTATTCTAACAAGACAGACGGGCTCATTTTAATATAATTCTTTGTCCATACTATTAAAAATCCGCAACGGTGTTCTGCATTTATACGCAGGTTTTAGCAGCTTACCATGTTTGTGCTAACAAAATGATTCAGTGACGAAACAGTTTAGTAACTTGATCACCAAACCATACGGGGCAAATATGAATTTTAATATTACAAATACTGTTTTGAAAGTTAGAATTTGTACTGCACAGGGTGAAAAGAATAGAATAGATCGTTCTCAACTTTGAATTACCAGTATGCATTACAATTTTATACATCAGAATGTAAAGTCACAGGTGCAGAAAGAATATCACTAGCCAATGAAACCAAGTTTAGGTGCAACTCTGCAGCTTGTAAATCAAATGAATTAAAAAAAAATTTTTTTTTTGCTCTTGCTTTATCTATATTGCATTAAACATTCAAAGCCCAGGACTGAGCTAATAATCAGATTAAACATGAGCATATTCCTGTTTGATTTAGCTGCAAAAGTATGTATGCACATCATATAGATTAACTTTAGTTTCTGCACTTTCCATGTGTTTGTGTGTTAAAAAAAAAATCAGTGGGTGTTTTTCAAACAAACCCCTGGGACTATGGCCCTTGGTCACCCTTCAGATTTGGAAATAAACTCGCCACCTGGTTAAATTTCCAGCCAAACATAGGTCCCTAAAGACAACAGTAATACTACAGACATACACACACCTCTGAATAATCAACCACTGGAGATTTAAAAACAACAAAACAGGCAGCATTTACCCCAGGATGAAGTTCAGAAGAACTAGGGGAGGGAGAGGAGAAAGTCAGGGAGGAAGTGGTATGAGTGCTGTTGCATTGTGGGAATTATAACCAGTGATATGAAACTCAGTGTGTAAGCATTGGTGAACAGAAAACAGATCGGCCGTGCAAACCTTCACCCATGAACAGTCCTGTTTTGTGTTTTAAAGATACATATTGCCTAATTTAGAAACCAGTACCTACTGAGTACTGATCACTGCATCAGACTCTAGGGTGGCTAGTGGAGATGGCTCTGTGAGACGACAGACACCCTGTGTCTCTCTAAAACTTACATTCCAGCGAGCAGGACACGGCCTCCTGAGCTGATCAATACGAGGAGCATTTCGAATAAAATCTCTCCGTAAAATGATTCTTGCCAAAGACCAAGATCAAAGGTCATTTTAAAGAGCATTTGGTGTTCCACTGGCTTTGGGAAGCAGAACTGGATGCTCCTCAGTGTGTGTGGTTGGACATTAACTATTGCTTTCAATCTGTTTTTAAAATATGAAGAAATCAAATAGCCAGCATGAATACTGGAAATGTGGAACATGACACTAATGATCATACTTACGTCACAAGATTGAATCTCTTTTTCAGAGATTTAATTGTATGTCCTGAAAATACAACATGAAATAATTCAAGAGTCTGGATAAGTAGTGTGGTGGTTATGAATTGGGCTGTGAACCTCAAGATCAGCAGTTCGAAACTACCAGCTGTTCCACGGGAGAAAGATGAGGCTTTCTGCTCCCATAAAGATTTAGAGCCTCGGAAACCCTACACAGGGTCACTATAAGTCGGAAGTGATTCCACAGCACTTAACAACAACAACAATATTTACATATATATATATATATATATATATATATATATATATAATATCAAATATATCTATTTTTTAATGTCTTTCATGCACAAGTGGTATATCCCAAAGTTAGTGGAAAAATGAAATTAAGAGATAATAGAATTATTCCATGAACTTTCTGAAACTACCTCATGTATTTAAAAAATGATAAAACTTTAAAATGGAGGTATAATATGCCATTTTATAAGAGTGGGGCAAACTATAAAATAAAGTTGAAATAGAAGCATTTCAAAATATAGTGTCTTATTGAAATGCAAAATTAAAATTGGAACAAAGCAAAAGATATACTATAATCTTGGGTTGTGGTTGCCATTAAGTGCAGTTGAGTGGGTTTGGACTCATAGCGATCCTGAATGGCTGGTGAGCTTGAACCATCGACCTTGTGGTTCAAACCAACCTTGCAGTCCAGTACATTAACTCCCCGGTGCCAACCCAGGACTCCATCATTCTGAATAAGAAAACCTAATTAGAATGTATACATACTTTGCCCAAATTATTCTAAATATTTTAGGTATTCCCATTGGACTGTATTTTAATTGGAGAAAATAATTTAAATACCCATAGAATAAGCAATGCTCTGGAAAAGGACAACAAAGTATGTGAACATTAAAAAAATTAAAATGTCACTGCCATAGAAACAGACAGTAAACATGGAGACCAGAATAAATAAATCAGAATTATATTCTACCATAACTGAGATTTTCACATGTGGCATGGGGTAGGAATGAAGAAGGGAAGATGGGTTTTATCAAAAAGTATCATGTGTTGTATGAGGGGTGGGAATGAGGAAGGAGGGAGGTAGTAACAGAGAATGTCACGTGTGGTGTGGGTGGTAGGGGTGAGGAAGGAGGGAG
>NW_006415172.1:3972-4859 GCF_000296735.1 Chrysochloris asiatica | reverse complement strand
GGGTTTTTTTTGTGCTATTTCTTGTCAGTTTCTTCTTTGTTTTCATGTTTGCTTGCTCTGCTATGAAGTTCATTTTCATGGAAAGTTGTGAAATATTACCTTTCTTTGGTGTTACCTTAAAGTCTATTAATGTTTCCTCCTTTTAAGACAATCTATTGTATCCTGTAATCTACCTGACCCCCTCACCAGCTGGATCTCTATTCCTACATTTTACCATTCTTTGACATTGTTATTATTTTGATCTTCAATTGACCTCCCAGCTCTTTTGAATTAGTTGTTGTAATTTTGTGCTGTTCTGGACTCTGCCCTCTATTGTCTGAGTTTCAGGTCATGTTGCTATGCCTGTCAATCTCTTGTTGTTGTCTGTTCTTGTTGGTTTTCAGTCCAAAGAACTATATTTAAGATGTTTTGAAGTACTGGATTGGATTTGACAAAGTCTCTTAGCTTCTGTTTATCCTGGAATATTTTGATTGCACCATATTATTTGATTGACAGTTTTGCTGGATAGACAATTCATAGTTGGAAGTTTTTTTTTTTTTTTGCTTTTACGATGTTGTATGTCTCCTCATTGCCTTCTTGCCTGCATGGTTTCTGCTGAGAAGTCAACACTTAATCTGATTTGCTTGCCTTTTTACATAACACTTCTCTTTTCCCTGGCTGCTTTTAAGATTCTCTCCTAGTCTTTGATTTTTGGAGAGCTTGGTTATTATATGTCTTGGTGGTTTTCTTTTGGGGTCTATCCTTCCTGGGGTATGTTTGGCTTCTTGAATGTTTGTCTTCTCATCTTCCAAGATGTTAGTGAAATTTTCTTCCAGAAGCTCTTCCACTATCTCCTCTGTGGACTTCTCTGATTCTTCCTGTTCCAGAATGTCAATAATTCTTAAGTT
>NW_006415172.1:1530-3654 GCF_000296735.1 Chrysochloris asiatica | reverse complement strand
CTAAATCACAGTATTTTCCTTTATACCATGATTGTTCCACCTGTGGTGCAGGAAACTGACACCCTGCACCTTATGCTAGATCCAAAACTCTGGTGCTGTTCTGTTAAAGCAGTTTCTCTTGATTTTCAGCCCCTACCCCTCAGAGGCTGTCCTACCTGACTCTGTTCTGCCACCACCAAAACTGGAATTCATAGGATAGGTTTTTGTTTGCTTCTTTTTCCATGGGACTGCCATAGGCCTGTAAGAGCAAAAAATAAAAATTATATTTAGTAACATGTTTTATATTCTTTTAAAATACAAGAAAATAATTGCAATATTGACTTTATGAGCATTGGTAGATTTAAATGTTTGACATTTCTTACTAGAAATTTTCTGAAAACATACTTGGTAGAAAAAAATTGGTAGAAAAAAATTATTTGAGGCATTCAAAGAAAGTTATGTCTGCATTAAGGAGAGGGAGTGGAAGAGAGAAACTAAATGATGAATTACTGAATCTATTTTAATAGATATGGAGTCCTGAGGTGGCAGTGTATGATAAACACTGGTCTACAAAATGAAGAGTTGATGGTTCAAACCCAGCAGTCACTCTTCTGAAATCCTATATAGGCTAGCTACGAGTCAGAACCAACTTGACAGCACTTAATAATAACAACAGTGAAATGCATGAAAATATGTTATGTTATGGGTCCCGTAACAATAACATTATAGGTACCCTGGGTGGCCATAGTAACAGCACAACTAAAACCCACTTCAACAGTTTGCTATATGGTCACAATGGTGCATACACAAATGATCTACATTAAGGTATCAAAATTCAGATGCTAGATGTAATTCAGCCCATTGTAGATGGTAATGAGAATTTTATTGTTTTTTTGGGTTTTTTTTATGCTTTAGTTAAACGTTCAGAGAGTTACTATAGAGTTTATTCACATTAAAATATTTGTTTAACCCTACCAACCATCTTCCTTGGTAATCATTTATAATGTTGCTATGAGTTGGAACCAATAACATAGACTAAATATATTTTTCTTGTAGTAAGATGTTGTTGATTTTGACTTATAGTCACTTTTTAAAATTTTTTTATAGTGACTAGAGTGATAGGTTACATGAGAGAACATCAGTTTTACACTCATTGTTTTATTACAATTCCCTCCATGAATCATCATTTAATAGTATTTTTACTTCTATTCCTTCTGGATTTTTTGTTTGTTTGTTTTAAAATGTACACAAAAACACTCAGGAATATATAATCATTGAAACAGCCAAAGTGTACATTCTGCAAGCCTGCCTCATGGCCACCAGCACACAGCTTATCTCATTCCATGAGTCTAGAATTCTCAGCTGTTCTATCTCTCCATGTCCTTATATCTGTCTCCATCTCTGGTGTCATTGCTTCTCTGGATATGGTCCCACATTCTGCTCATTCTCTTCTCCCTTGATGGTCCTAAGGTCCACTGTTCCTGGACTGTAAGATTAACTATTCCCCTCTTTTTGTTAAAAAATCTTCTACCTTTACAGATGTGAAAGTCACAATTAATCATAGTAACAATTACTCACTATTGAATCATAAGAATGTTATTCCCACCTCCTGTCACCAGACCCATCTAGACAAGATGAAAGCTATTGAGTGAGGATTCTACCTACCCCCACCACACTCTGAAACTAAGCTCCTTCTTGAAAACTTGTAAGCCACTCATTTGTGCCATTAGAGTCTCTCCCCACCCCCCCATTATAGGTAGCCAATATTTAAATTGCCCATCCCTATCAACCCTGTGAATTTGGTAGAATAATTCTACCAACTTTTTCAACCTGAAATTGATCAAACATGCAAACAAGATGTATTGATCAATAGTGGTGACTGGAATGCAAACAAAATTTGGGAGCAAAGAGGAAGGATCAGTAGTTGGAAAATATGGCCTTGGTGCTAAATATGATGCTGTAGATCTATGATAGAATTCTGCAAAATCAATGATTTGTTCATTTCAAATACATTCTTTAGACAGCATAAGAACCAATTATACACATGGACCTCACCAGATGGAATACACAGAAATAAAATCGACTACAACTTTGGAAAGAGAAGATGGAAAAGCTCTATATCGTCAGTGAAAACAAAGCCAGGGG
>NW_006415172.1:0-465 GCF_000296735.1 Chrysochloris asiatica | reverse complement strand
TATCTGTAAGTTTGGGTAGTTTTTTGTGTGTCTCCCCTCAGTGCATATCAGCAGGACACTTTACTCTTGGTTCTAGTAATCCATGGCTGTATCCTAGTTCATGGGCCCTGGAGTCCCCAGGTCTCACTATACTTTGGACCAAAAAGCCCTTCTTCTTCTCACTCTAATTTCCAGATCAATGATGTCTATAGAATGTGGCTAAACTCAGCCCATATCTTCATTGCTGTTTTACCCCCAGTCCCACTCTCCAGTAGAACATATGGTTGCCAGCAAGCTTACATGCCTGCTTGTGTATTCCATTTGTTTCAGTCTTGAAAGTGGATTTGTCCTGAAGGGACCTGATTGCCTGCCTTGATGGTTTCCCGATGAACAACTTGCGTGTTCTTGCAGTAGCCAATCAGACTGCCATTTTTGTTTAGATTTTTTTTCTTTTTCTTTTTCTTTTTCTGGTGTTTCTTTCAAGAA
>NW_006415171.1:3801-4957 GCF_000296735.1 Chrysochloris asiatica | reverse complement strand
AAGGTGCTCCACTCCCACAAAGACCCACAGCCTCAGAAACCCTGCACAGGGTCACCATGAGCTGGAACCAACTCCATGGCACACAGCCACCAAGGGTCTGGCACAAGTCAATTTTAGGGCTGTGATCCTGAGTCTGATGTCATAAATAGCCACCAAGCTCCTTCTCTCTGTACCATGGGAAAACTGTGGAGTCAGCACTGGACTTAATTTTGCTGGGGAGGGGAGTATGCACCCACCTGCCTGAAGGCGTCCAGGCTGGGCAAAGAAGGTGTGACAGGGAAGAGATGGAAAAAATGTGTAGAATCTCCAGCACCTCCTTTTGGAAATGTCTCTTCACCACGTTTAGTGCCGATTCCCTGTGCTGGTCTGGCTGTAGGCCCACCCTCTGAACTCTGCCCAGGCCGGGTGACCAGAAAGGGAGTTTCGTGTCCAGAGATTCCTAACTTGTAGTATTTTCCTTTATGTCATGATTTTTTTCACTTGTGAGTGTGGGAAACTGACATCCTGGACTTTATGGTAGATCCAGACCTCTGGTGTTATTCTGTGACCACATCTTCTGTGAGTTTTCAATCCCTCTCCCACGGAGCCTTTCCTACCTGGCTGTCTCTGCTGCCCACCAAAACCAGAAGTCCCCCATATTTAATCTTGCCTACTTTTCTTCATCCTACATTCATCATAGCACCTTCAAAACTATCTAAATTTGTTTTAGTAGCAGCAGCACATGACCAAATATGTGCTAATATTTTCTGTGAATTAATTCAGAATTTGATTTCAAGCTTAAAGTTATGTTTAGATGTGATTTACAAAGCCTATGTGTGTGCTAAGTATAACTATTTCAAATGTATACAAAAGATAAGGATTCTAAGAAGAAAACAAATAAAAACTAAAGTAAACTTTATTATTCTTACTCTGTGAATGAAATTCATAAATACAACAAAGTGATGATGTAAAAGAAGGAGGAAGGTTGCACAGACATCACAGCTCTTGCTCAATATTTCTAAAAATTGTCTCCCATTGAATACTGGTCTCATGATACACCAACAGAAAAATTTTAAAGTAATTCTAAAAAGATGAAAGTAGTTTTTAAAATGCTACATACACAATAGAATAAGACACTTTGGAGATTTATTATGCCTTTTAATATATTGAAGAGTAT
>NW_006415171.1:0-1061 GCF_000296735.1 Chrysochloris asiatica | reverse complement strand
AATATAAAACTCTTCCCAGATAGACTTCACCAGATGGAATTCACAGGAATCAAATTGACAACATCTGTGACAAGACAGTATGGCAAATGTCAATACCATCAACCACATGAAGGTCTGGGGCAGATTGTGGAACAGTCCATCTGTTGTTCATATGCAAGTTCAGAAGACTTGTGGGATGACATCAAGAATATCTGACAGGAAAAAGAAAAAGGTCATTAAAAAGAAAGAAAAGACCAAAATGGATATCAGAAAGCACTCTGAAGTTTGCACTTGAGTTAAAAAAGCTAAATCAAAAGGAAAAAAATGAGGAAGAAAGAGAGCTGAATAGAAAATTTCAAAGGCAAGCTCAAAAAATATAGTAGTATAAAACCAGGAGCTAGAAAACACAAAAGGGATGAACATGCTCAACATTTCTCAAGCTGAAAGAACTGAAGAAAAAATCAGTCCTTGACTTGAAACATATAAGGAATCTATGGACAAAATATTGAACGAGGCAGAAAGCACAGAAAGAAGGTGAATGGAATACACAGGATATTGGACCAAAAATAAATCATCAGTTTCTATCATTTTAAGAGGTAACATTTAATAAAAATCCGATGGTATTGAAGAAACCAGTGGAAGCGTCTTTGAAGGCATTGATAAAAACATGGCTCCAGGAATTGACTGAATAAAAATTGTACTCTTTCAACAAAGTGATGCAGCACTGGAGACCCTCATTTATCTATGCAAAAAAAATTTTGGAAGATAAACCAATTGTAAGAGATCATATTTGTACCCATTCCAAAAAGAGGTGATCCAACGTTATACTGAAATTATTGAACAAAATTATTAATGAAAGTAAAATTTTGTTGAAGATAGTTCAAACAGTTGCAACCTATATGGAGAGTAAATTACTAAATATTTAAGCCACCAATGGACCAATAAATAACATCATGATAAATGGAGAAAAGATTAAAGTTTCCAAAGACTTCATTGTTCTTGGCTCAACAATCCGCACTAATGGAAGCAGTAGCAGTCAAGAAATCAAATGACGTATTACCTTAGGCAAATCTGATGCACAA
>NW_006415170.1:4129-4896 GCF_000296735.1 Chrysochloris asiatica | reverse complement strand
TACATTCCATGTTCTGATTATTACTGGATGCTTATAGCTGTTTCTGTTCATTGTGAGTTGTGCCCCATCAGCAAATGATGGTCCCAAGGGTTTTATTCCCTTGTGCTTTACTCCGTTTGTGTCATCACATTCAACTCTACTTTGATGAGGCAGCTCTTCCCCAACGGCATTTTGAGTGCCTTCTAACCTGAGGGTCTCATTTTCCAGCACTATATCTGACAGTGTTTCTCTGCTATTCGTAATGTTTTCAGTAACTAAATATCTTGAAGTAGTTTGTTATTCCTTCTTTCTAGTCTGTCTTTGTCTGGATGCTCATCTGATACCTGTACACCATGGATGACCCTGTTGGTATTTTTAAAATACTGATGGCATAGCTTCCAGAATCACAGCAACTCATAAGCCACCACAGTACGACAAGCTGACAGATGAGTTTGTTATAGAAGTAAACAAAACAAAAGGAAAGGAAGATACATGACACATATAGATCTCCTAGGAACATAGCACTAGAAACAGCAAAGGCACAAGCACACTCTCTCACCCTATACTGATAAAGAAGCCTTCTGCTTGGAGTCAGTGTCCTGAATTCAGACTTGAAGCCTTGGAAACGTTGAGAAAATAAATTGTTACCACAGCATTAAGAAACTAAGACAAACTCATACAATGAGCTAGGCACATTTTAACATGTTTTAGACATATTTTTTACCATCATCCTATGATTAAGGCTAGACATTTTTAATCCTGTTTTCCATAAGAAGAAACTGAGACTT
>NW_006415170.1:842-2899 GCF_000296735.1 Chrysochloris asiatica | reverse complement strand
TACAAAATCATTTGAACTTCAAGGTCGGAAGTTCAAATTCTCTAGCTGCTCATCGGAAACCCTATACAGAGTCGTTATGGGTCAGAAGCAGCTCAATGGCCCTTAACAACAACTATCTCTAGTGGAGAATTCTGGTGTGGTGCTGAAGGATAATGCGTTGGATCACAAGGTCAGTTTGAACCACAGGGTTGACAGTTCAAACTCACCAGCCACTTGTTAGAAATCCTATACAGGGTTGCTATTCCTCGGAACCCACTCCACGGCACTTAACACCAACAATAATCTCTACTGCGACTTCTGTAGGATAAGCACTAGACTGCTAACCACAAAGTTGGCAGTTCAAAACCACCAGCTACTCCTTGTAAACTGTATAAAGGTTGTTATAAGTCAGAATGGACTTGAAGGCACTAAACAATAATCTCGAATGGGGGTGCATGGTATCTCCATATGATAAGCATTGGACTGTAAACCACAAAGTTGGTTGTTCAAGCCCACCAGCTGCTCTGAGGCAAAAAGATGAGACTTTCTGCTGTTGACAAGATTTAAATCCTCAGAAATGCTATACAGGGTTGTTGTGAGTCGGAACTGACTCAATACTACTTAGCAACAATAACAACAAATATTTAATGGATACTTTCCCAAATATTAAGAGCTAGTTCTCCTCCCAGGAGATGGAAGTTCTGGAAGGTGATAGAAGGTGATATTAACCAATAAATAAATATTATAGTATTCTTTAGACACCCTCTTGCTGGGAGATTGTAGCAAATCTCATGGCTTTAATTATCATCTATGGACTTTTGTCTCAATTATTTTACCTCTGCTCTGATGTCTCTGAATTCCAGACTCAGATATACAGTTTTGGAATCCTGGTGTGGTCCTGTAGAATAAGCATAGGACTGAATGGCGAATGTGAACTGCAAAGTCAGCAGTTCAAACTTACTAGTTACTCCTCAGAAACCCCATACAGGGTCACTATAATTCAGAGCCTATTTGACTGCACTTAACAACAACATGACAACAAAATGCAATTTAATCATCCTGATACCATCGTGATATATCACTCAGCTTCTAACCAAAAGATAGGTGGTTGGAATTCACCAGCTGCTTCAAGGAGAAAGATGGGGAAGTCTGTTTAAGTAAAGATTAAAACCTTAAAATTCCAATGGGTCAATTCTACTGTGTTCTGTACTGCCATCGCCAATCAGCATCTACTTGATGACAATGGGTTTGAGTTTTACATTTCCACTTGGGTAGAAGAAATCTTCAGCTTGGTACCCATAAAGAACTCTTGATTCTCTTTGGTTTCCCTTGCCTACCATTGTGAAATAGACACTTGAAGGGAGGTAGGGGGGATGGCCAGAAACATCACAATAGAAAGCTTATAAGCCCGTCTTCAGCCTATAACTGATTTGTTGTTGTTAAGTATCGTGGAGTGGATTTTGACTCATAGTGACCCTTGCACAGGGTTTCCGAGGCTGCAAATCTTTGCTGGGAGCAGAAAGTCTCATCTTTCTCCCACGGAACAGCTGGTAGTTTCGAACTTCTGACCTTGAGGTTAGCAGTCTGATTAGTAACCACTACACTACCAGAGCTCCATACTGATTGGAATACCAAAATGGGGGGAGGGGGCCTATAGAGGCAAGAAGTGACTGGTTTACAAGATTTCAAGAGGGAGCCTAGTTCCCGACAGGGCAGGGGTAGTTAGAATCTCCACTGAATGATTTCCAATCTGTTGGGACCGGGTTGGCAAAAGGAAATGGGTATAAGACTCTTGTGGTACAATAGTGAATAATTGCCATCAGGACTGACTGTGAGGGTCTGAAATATAGAGGTATATGTTTTTTGACAAAAGGAGGGGAGTGACTGATTTTGCAGCCCAGGAGTGGAGGTCCCTGGGACTATCAAGTGAGAAGAGCAGAGACCATGACTCTACCCAGAGAAGCAGTGAAGCCAGGTTTGGAGGCAGAGATGATGATGTGGAAAGATGGAGTGGCTGGGGACACAGGACTAAGGGAGGGAGAGGGGCTGTTCTCTGATAGCCGGGCAGGGGGGCGGGG
>NW_006415170.1:0-561 GCF_000296735.1 Chrysochloris asiatica | reverse complement strand
CCTCTGCATTACATAAGGCCATAGGTGGAATCCTGAACAGCATCCAGAATCATCTGAGGTGGGAAATTTCCACTGGAAAGAATAAGCAGACCAGCCTGGAGCAACTAAAAGAACAGAAGACATTCTTTGTTTTTTTTTTGTTTTGTTTTGTTTTTTCTTTGCAATGTTATCTTTATTTTCTTCATTTATATATTTTTAAGGTTTTTATTGTGGATTGAATGAAAGTTTACAGGGCATATTATCAGTTTTAAATTCAACAAATCATATACTTTACATTGATTATAATCCCGTCCATGTACCATCAGTTAACAGTATTTCTCTATATCCACTTTAGCTTTTTAAAAAACAAACAAACAAAAAAAAACCACTCAGGCATATATAATAATTTACATCTCTAAAGGGCACATTCTGCAAGTCTGCTCCTGGCCACCAGTTCTTAGTCCTTCTCTTATTAGTCCATGAATCTAGAGTCCTCAGCCACACCCCCTCTCCATGCCCCCATCTCTGCCTCCATCTCTGGCGCTGCTGCTTCTCTGGATAAGTTCCCACATTCTGCTTGTG
>NW_006415169.1:2303-4880 GCF_000296735.1 Chrysochloris asiatica | reverse complement strand
CAGAATATCATTTATTGATCTTTAATATGAGGAATAATATAATCTATTCTGAGTTTTATTTTAAATATAAGAATTTACTATTTTAATTTCTTTCTCAGTATGTTATTTACAAAAAATCCCAATTCAGAAAATTTCCTCCGTTTTTTAGGAATGTACCTCTGTTATTGGAGAACTGTAATGGATGATTCAAAGCAATCGATTACACAAATTGTTTGAGGTTTCAAGTTTGCTTTTTCTATTTGTTTACTAAAAGACTTTGAGAGAATTTGTTTGACATGAAATCAAGAGGTTTGTGGGAATTGTATTATCTATTTCATGACAATGCATAATGATTTACTGAATGAAGATTAGTTACCTCTGCAGTTGAATAACCAAAGTGAATGCACACATATTATACTATCAGCAAAACTCATCAACACAAATGTATTTGCATATTTTGATATTCCAAAAGGTGTTTTTTTTTTTTCTTCTTCTTCTCCGTAAATAACCTCTAAATATTATATCACAAGTGTAGATTCCTGTTCATCTTTCAATAATGGCATTCATTTTGATTTTTTTTTTAAATTCATGCACACCAAAAGCTTATTTGAGAAACTGTAGTCATCACTTGCTTATATAAGTGTCCTCATCCATACTTCATAATCAAAATGGGAGTATTATCCTCCTGTTACCAAAGACAACATAAATGAGTAAATGCTACATGGAAAAAAATGAAATTAAATGGTAATTATGTGTTTCTAGGATGCAAGAATAAGAATAATTTATCTTCTCAAACTTGGAGGACCTCAGGGTAAAGACTTCTGGCAGCTCAGTACAGATGGGTTTAGGGCATAATTTTACCAGCCATTCCCCAGAAACCATATATAGAGTTACGATGAGTTGGAACCAATTCAATAGCACAACAACAACAATAACAAGAGCAACATCTATAAATTCTATAAGACCAACTTTGTGTAGCTTAAAAAATCTCCAGAATGAGAATAGATGTTTACTCTCTGAATCTACCATATCTTTGCCAGTAAATCACCACCAAATAAATTGTAGGTGCAATTTACACAACTATTTTAATTGTTCTTATTTCCAAGTATCTAGAATTGTGAGCTGACTTACTTTTATTACATAAAAAAATTGATTGTCAAAGATAAATTCATCAAGAAATTCTGTATCTACAACTTTATAAAAATGTTAATGCAATTGATTTGGGAAAAGTCAATCAAATCTTTGTACTGCCATTTCTAATTACTTTGAAAAAGTGATACCCTGATATATGTTTATTTACCTTCTATATTATATGCAGATGATAGAAACATTGCTTGCTGAAAGCAAAAGGTACTCAAAATATTTACTGATGAAGATCAAAGATTTGGTATGGGTTGTACCTCAAAGGAAATTAGGGGAAAAAACCCACTCATAACTAGACCAATAAAGGACATGAAAATAACTGAAGAAAAAGAATGAAGTTGTGTAAGACTTCATTTTGCTCAGGTTAACCATCAATATTCATGGAAGCAGGAGTCTAGAAATAAAAAGAAGTATTGCATTAAGCAAATTTACTCACAAAAATTCTTTAAAGAGTTAAAATGCAAAGATGCTAATTTGAAGATTAAGGTGCTCCTTGTGTAAGTCATGGCATTTTCAATAATCACACATGCATGTGAAATTTGGATAATGAATAAAGAGGAACATAAAAAAATTATGCATTTAAGTTATGGTCTTGGAGAAGAATAATAAAAGTACCATGTTTCCCTTCCCTCTTCTTTTGATGCTCTCTGTATCATACAATATTTTGCCCAAACTCTCTTTCATTACTGCAAATTGAATATTGTAGTTTTACCTACTTCTTTCAGCTTGAGAAATGCTGAGCAGATTATTCCCTTTTGGCTTTCTAACTCTAGGTTTTTGCACATTTCATTATTATATTTGGCATTGCCTTTTCTAGATGCCCTTTGAAAATTTCTGTTCAGCTCTTTTTCCTCTTCATTTGTTTCATTTGCTTTCCCATCTCTATTCTGGAAAGCAAGTTTCAGAGTCACTTCTGACATTCATTTTGGTCTTTTCCTTTTCTCTTGTCTTCTTAATAGCCTTTACCTTTCTTCCTTTATGATGTTTTCTTTGTCATTCCATAACTCTTCTAGTCTTCAGTCTTTAGTGTCAATTGCATTAAATCTGTACTTGAGATTGTCTCTAAATTCAGGAATTTGTTCAAGGTCATATTTTAGTTGTCATGACTTGTTTTCATTTCCTTCAGCTTCAAACTGAAAAAGAGCATGTCTCTGGCCTTGTTTTGACTGATGATATGCAGCTTTCCTACTGTGTCTTTCCACACATGTAGTCAATTTGATTTTTTTAGATTCCACCTGGTGATATCCATGTGTGCCGTAATTTTTTATCTTTTTTACAATATGTATTTGCATTGAAAAAGTCCTTGGTCTTGCAAATTCTATCATGTGACCTCAAGCATCCTTTTCTATAGTCAAGTCCATATTTTCCAATTGATAATGCTTCCTCTTTCAACCCTCTGCTTTTCATTCACCTGTAATTGTCAATACATCTTGATTTCATGTTTGGTCAATTTCA
>NW_006415169.1:0-1523 GCF_000296735.1 Chrysochloris asiatica | reverse complement strand
GGTTACTGTGCTGGTATGTAAAATACTGGTGGCATAGCTTCCAGAACCAGAGCAATACACAAGTCACCACAACACAACAAAGTGACAGATAAGTGGAGCCTATTGAAAATACCATGGCTTGGTTCAGGCACACCTTAGGCCTCAAATTGACATCTTAGTTCTCAAACACTTTTAAGCCTAATACAATATGTATTTTGATTTCTTGATATTAAGTGTTGATGTTAGATCAAGCAAAATGAGGACTTCCAAAGGTTTAATCTTTCGCCATTCATTCATGGCATTATTTATTGGTTCAGTTGTGAGGATTTATTTTCCTTTATATTGAGTCTGATGTTCATCAATATTTTAAGTTCTATTTGGTTCCATCAAGTAAAGTTCTAATATCTGTATTTCTCAGGGTGTTAATGAATCTTCCTCCCTTCCTGTTGCCACAATCTTCATATACTCCACAGATTGAATTAGTATTGTGAAAGAACACAGCCTTGGCTCACACCTTTCCTGATTTTAAGCCATTAAGTATCTCCTTGCTCTACTCAAATAAATGCCTCTTGATCAATGCACAGGTTCAATCTAGAATTCTGGAATTATTATGTTTTGCAATGTTATCCATCACTTGTTATGATCCATGCAGTAGAAAGTCTTTGAATAGTATCCAATGTTTACAAAATGAATGTAGCATAAAATAAAATAAGCAACAGCATATGCCAAATCTCAGAGTACTTTTTCCTTGTAATAAATTATGTGTCTAAAATCTGAATTTTATTGCACTAAATTTGAAATAAATGCAGAAGTGTTCTTTCAGAGAAGAAACTGATGGTATGTTAGCAGTTTTTACTTGGTCATTAGCAAAATGAACCCTTTTAAGCCGAAATTTGCCTCTTATACTATGGACTACATTGAGTTGCTTGCCTTTAGATAGCCTCTCATGTGCATTTCAGTTTAAATTAGCCCTCTTCCCTTTTTTCCTCTTACGTTGCTTTAACTGTTTTCAAATATATCATGCTTTGATATAAAAGAACATACATCTGCAGAAGATTTTCATAATCTCGGCAATGCAACTAAAAGCAGAAATTTTTTCCAAATCTTTCATAATAGATCTCAGAAATATCACAGCTTCAAGTCAATATTAATATGGAATATAATACTATAATTCAAATATGGAATATCTATGGAAAGCTTCTGGATGACTCTCAACCAATTGTTTAATGTTAAACAATGTGTGTTTCAATTAAAGACTAAAATGCAACTCTATGTTTAACCCAGTTGAAATGTTAATAAAACTTTAGAATTCATCATGGACTTAGAAAATATACTGTAACATTTAAAAGAACTAGGGGCCAGGACAAACAAGATGGTAGATCGGGTGGACGTATAGCAGAGAGCTCCACCAACAACAACATAGAATACCCGACCAAGCAGGTTCAGGGGATGGTCCCAGAATTCTGAACCACATATAAAGGAATACTTAGAAGGTTGGAAGGCTCACAGCTGGGGGAATTTGTGGCAGAAGCAAGAAATCTATT
>NW_006415168.1:3937-4907 GCF_000296735.1 Chrysochloris asiatica | reverse complement strand
TCTCCAATTTTTCATTTCCATCATAGTAAACCATGTGATTGTCAGATGCCAAATAGCCAATACTAGTCCATTTCAGCTAATTCCTAAGATATCAATGTTTATGTGCTCCATTTCATTTTTAGTAATTTCCAATTTTCCTAGATTCATACTTCATACATTCCATGTTCCAATTATTAATGGATTTATACAGCTGTTTCTCTTCATCTTGAGTTGTACCCCATCAGCAAATGAAGATCCCGATGGCTTTACTCCCACAGGTTTTAGTCCGTTAGTGTCATCTCGGTCAACTCTTCTTTGAGGAGGCAGCTCTTCCCCAGTCGCATTTTGAGTGCCTTTCAATCTGAGGGGTCATTTTTTGGCATTATATCTGACAGTGTTTCTCTGCTATTCATAAGGTTTTCAGTGACTAAAGATTCGGAAGTAGTTCGTCACTCCTTCTTCCTAGTCTGTCTTCATCTGTAAGTTCATCTGAAACCTATCCACCATGGGTGACCCTGCAGGTATTTAAAATACTGGTGGCATAGCTTCCAGAATTACAGCAACTCACAAGCCACCACAGTATGACAAACTGACAGAGGAGTGGTGGATTGGTACCCTAGTCAACCCTTAAAATATTAAACAAAAGACATTGACTTTATTAAAAAATACACCAAATCCTTAAATACAAATACTTTTATATTTAACCCCTGTAAAGTCGTCAGTTGTTTGCAGAGTTTTCAAGCATAAACAAAAAAGTCTAGTTTTAAGAAGTTAATGGGTGAGATCACTTCTCACTTAACTTAGTCCCCAAATGGATAACTCAATGTATAAAATGAAATGAAGATTCCTTGTTGTTGTTAAGTGCCATTGAGTCGGTACCAACTCATCGTAACCTTATGCACAGCAGAACATAACACTCCCCGATCCTGGGCCAACATCACTACTGTTGCCATGCTTGAGTCCATTGATGCTGTCACTTGGCCAATCCATC
>NW_006415168.1:1666-2922 GCF_000296735.1 Chrysochloris asiatica | reverse complement strand
GTAATTTAGATGCCAAGCAGGCCAATCAGGGCACAAAATACACATCTAAAAACACCACTAGGTGGAGGACAATGAAGAGCCAGATGTCTAACCAGTAGGAGTGTTTTGGAATCATGGGCTGAGACCGCTCATCTGGGTTTTGCTCCTACCTCCCAGCCTCCTTCAAGTCTTGCTGCTCCTGGAGCCCATCCCGACCACCTACAGCCTCCACGCCCATGTCCATCTCGATCCCACCAGCAGGCACACTGAAATGCTCAGTGTGACATCTTATGAAAGGAAAAGGTGATCAAGGTCCTTACAGATTAAATTATGACATAATTCTGGTGGTAGGATATAGGTAGGATGGTGAAGGTGTACTGTTGACCTTGGCAGATGAAGGCAAACTGCTTCTGGTGAGCCTTCAAAACTGGGATTGAGAAAAAGGCATTGGTCAGATCAACAGCTGCATACCAGTATGAGGAGACTTATCAATTTACTCAAGCAATTGACCCACATCTTGTTTCAACTGTAACTGTAGATACCACCTGGTTTTATGATAATCCACTGTCATTCTCCAAGATAGATCTGTTTTTTGAACAGGGCAAACAGGTGAGTTAAATAGGGATATGGTGGGAATCACCACCCCTGCATTCTTCAAGTTCTTGTCGGTAGCACTAATTTCTGCAGTGCCTCCAGGAATGTCGTATTGCTTTTGGTTTACTTTTTTTTCCCAAGTAGAGGTAGTACCAATGACTTCCACTTGGCTCTTCTACCATAATAGACTTTATTCTACATGCTGGGGAGACAATGTGGGGACTCTGCTAGTTGATGAGTATGTCTATTCCAATTATGTGTTCTGGAACTGGAAAATTCACTACAGGATGGGATCAAGGACTCACTGGACCCACTGTGAGACATACCTAAGCTAAGACCCGATTAGTCACTTGACCTTCATATCCCCCATTCTGATTGGTGAGCACAGTGATGTTTTGAGTCTTCTGGAATTAGTGTCTATTCAGAGCCAGTTTCTAGTAATTCCCCCAAAGTCTGATTATTTCCTTTTCAACAGTGAACAGTCACACTTGTAAAAGTCCATAGATCCCTTTGGGGAAGCCTGCAAGGGAGGTTAACAGTATAAAGTTTTGGTGGTGTAGTGGGGTTCTCTCTCAAATGGGCCTGGTCTCCCTTCATTCAAGGGATTTTGGGTCTGTACAATTTCCCAACACAATTTGGGAAATTGGTGAGGAGTCATGACTCTCCTTCTTGACTGCTGCTTC
>NW_006415168.1:0-611 GCF_000296735.1 Chrysochloris asiatica | reverse complement strand
GGAGGATAATATTGAAAGTGCCATGGGCTGCCAAAAGAACCAACAGATCTGTGTTTTTGGAGGCCAAGATGGTCAAACTTCATCTCTCATACTTCAGACATATTGTCAGGAGGGACCAGTTGCTGGAGAAGGATATCATGTTTGATAAGGTCAGAGAAAAAGAGGAAGACCCCAGCGAGATGGATTGGCCAAGTGGCAGCATCGATGGACTCAAGCATGGCAACTGTAGTGAGGTTGGCCCAGGATTGGGCAGTGTTTCATTCTGCTGTACATAAGGTTGCTATGAGTCAGTACCGACTTGATGGCACCTA
This sequence comes from Chrysochloris asiatica, assembly GCF_000296735.1. NCBI lineage: Eukaryota > Metazoa > Chordata > Mammalia > Afrosoricida > Chrysochloridae > Chrysochloris > Chrysochloris asiatica. The sequence continues at coordinate 300 of NW_006415168.1, read as the reverse complement.
ACAAGAACAACAACAACAACATGACTCTCTATTCTGGTGATGCAAGTTAGTTTTCCCATCTATTTCACTCCCAGGGACACCTACCTGGCCTAAGTAGCCAATGTCATAGGTCCATAGAAGTTAGACTATTCTGATTGCTCCTTTGATTCTGCTGTCCAGTATGGCAACTACATCCACTTTGTGTTTGTTTATTAAATGCTGTCACTTAACCCCTACCACCATGGGGCCCAATCAGTCTCTCTGTAGTTGTTATTGTTGTTGTTGTTAAGTGTTTTCAACTCAGTTCTGACTCATAGCAAC
>NW_006415167.1:4440-4970 GCF_000296735.1 Chrysochloris asiatica | reverse complement strand
AGTGTTTAATGTATCAAGTCTGTTCTTCGATGATGTCTAAATTCAGGTGGGATATATTCAAGGTCATATTTTCACTCTCATGGATTTGTTTTCATTTTCTTCAGCTTCAGTTTGAATTTGCATATGAGTAATTGATGCTCTGTTCCAGAGTCTGTCCCTTGCCTTGTTTTCACTGATGATATGGAGCTTTTTGCAGATGTACTCAATTTGATTTCTATGTATTCCATCTGGTGAGATCCATGTTTATAGTCATCCCTTATGCTGTCTAAAGAAAGTATTTGAAATGAAAAAAAATCATTGGTTTTGTAGAATTCTATCATGTGTTCTCCAGCATCATTTCTATCACCAAGGCCATATTTTCAAACTACTGATCCTTCCTCTTTACATTCCAATAGCCAGTAATGGTCAATACATCTTGATTACATGTTTGATCAATTTCAGATTGTAGAAGTTGGTAGAATTCTTCAATTTCATCCTCACTGGCTTTAGTGTTTGGTGCATAAATTTGAATAATAATGGTATCAACTGGG
>NW_006415167.1:1725-2760 GCF_000296735.1 Chrysochloris asiatica | reverse complement strand
ATACCGACTTGATGTCACCTAATTACAATGACAACAACCAGGAACAGAAAAGCAAATTATTAACACTATAAATTAAAGTGTCATCTCTACTTGCCCCATAGACATTAACAGGATGATAAACGGCTGTTGTGAATAGTTGTTCCTATAAAGTTTATAACTTAGAATAGGCCAACCCCTTAAAACACCCAATCTACCAAATCTCTCACAAAGAGAAATAATCTATTTTTTAAATTGAATCTATAATTGGTAACCTTCAAAGTAAGAAGGTATCACTGTTAAAGTCTATAAATCATTTAAAGAAGAATTAATTCCAATCATTATAAAACTCTCAGAAAAGGGAACTCATTTTATGAAGCTAACACCACCTTAATATTGAAACCAGACAAATACATTATTAGAAAGGAAAATTGCAGTTTATATTTCTCATGAAATTAGATGTAAAAATTTTCACAAAATATAGCAAATAAAATTAAACAGTATTTAAGGAATTAAATACCCCAACCAAATGGGAATTAAGGCTGGTTCAACATTTGCATATCAATTAATAAAATTCTTCATCTAATGAAGAAAGATCTTATCATTCTATCAACAGATGTAGGAAAAAGTATTTTGACAAATCTAACATCTATTCATGATTTTAAAAAGTCTCAGGAAACTAGGCATAGAGTCAAACTTCTTAAAGTTGATAAAGAACATCTACCAAGGACTTTGTTATGTGTAATAATATCACATCTAGTCTAACTTCAGTAAAAGGTGAGAGAATCTTCAACAGCCCAAAGCTGACTCATAAGGTAAAAGTTAGATTTATCTCCCAGCCTTTAAACAATGTTTACTCCATCCATTCCTCCCATTGCGTACTCTACTTCTCTGCTAGCTTTGGTAATTCATTGCAATGACCACATAGAACTCCCAGAACATACTTGTATTTATGGGTTTATTCAAGAAGTAAAAAGTTAAAATTCAGGATCAGGGTCAACTTGGAAATGACAGCAACAACTCAGGAGACAAGATATGGTTCTTTGAACCGAATATCTT
>NW_006415167.1:0-443 GCF_000296735.1 Chrysochloris asiatica | reverse complement strand
AACTAAAAGGGGAGCAACTACTCTGTCATCTCAGGAACAGTGGACCCAAAGGCCATCAAGAGGGAAGAATATGAGAGCAGCAAGGTATCCTGACCAGACCGGAAGTGACAACAGAGATGGTGGCAGAGGCTAGGACATAAAGAAACAGAACAGCAGTGGACCGTAGGCCCATGAACTGAAAAACACAGCGTGCCTGCAAGCAGCAGGCTGGCTTGCAAAATGTGCCCTTTAAACATTTAAACAAATATTTACAATGTGGTATATGTACACCCCATCAATGGCACTTAACAACAACAACAACAACATATGTACACCCACAAAAAAACTTTTTTTTTTTTTTACAGTGATGAATACTGTTGGCTAAAAGTGAATTGCTGATATCTGATGGATCTTGGCTGAAAGTAGAGAGTACCAGAAGGATGTTTACCTGTGCTTTATTGACT
>NW_006415166.1:2268-5400 GCF_000296735.1 Chrysochloris asiatica | reverse complement strand
AAGAAGACAGTGGCCCTTGTTCACTCTTCAGATTGAAATGGAACTCACCCTCAAGGCCCAATTTTCATCCAAGGAGTGGATGAATCTATAGGTGGATAACCAACATTGGCAAGTTATGCTCACCCAGAATGGTTATCATTCAAAATGAAAAGTACAATATTTGCCTCAGGACAAAGTTGAAAAGAGATAGGAAGGAGGTTAAGAATGGACATAGGAACAATAGCCAGTAAATTGGATAACTGTTGTTCCAAGGTGGGGATTTCAATCATTGAGATGAAGCAAAGTGTATGATTTGTTTGATGTAAAACTAATTGATTACATTCTCTGTAAACCTTGACTCAATTCACAAAAGTTAAAAATGGAAAACAAAAATTGCACTAATCTCTATGATAGAAGCTTTTACAACTAATTGGTTGCCCTCAAATGTACTATAGCTCAGAGAGTGCCAATGCCCAGTGTAACAAAGACATCCTGGTTGTGCACATTCCGTATGTGGATTGCAAATCAGACTCTTTCAAGTACATCTTATTCCAGAAGTTTCACTGAAGCTTGTTCAGCATCATGGCACCATGGCAGCATCCACTAACAAGTCATAATTTTGCCTGAGGTGCACTGGGAATTTTATGGAAGGTAAGAATTCTAACATTGAACTACCTAAATCTCTTGTAAACCTTAATATGGCAATGCTGTTGTTAAGAATCATCAAATCAGTTCTGATTCATAGTGACACTGCACAGAATTTGTAATGAATGACTGTTGGGTTTAACCACTGGCCTTAAGGATAGCAGTCCAGTGCCTATCTCACAGTCATATGCATTCCCCCATTGCTAGAAGCAGAACATTAGAAGAGTAAGTCTGGCTAATGTAGCAATACTTATGGGTGTTTTCCATGATTCATCTGTCAGTTTGATGTACTGAGGTAGCTTTCATGTTGCTGTGATTCTATAAGCTGTGCCATGGGTATTGTAAATATCAGCAAAGTCACCCATGGTGGACAGGTTTGAACTGAGCTTCCAGACAAAGATAGACTAAGAGGAAAGAGAGACAGACAACTTCTGAATAATAACTCACTGAAACCTTATGAATAACAATGGTAGACTGTCAGTGTCAAAATATTGAATATTGAAACATGATCAAGAGCACCAGAATATTGTTAGATCAAATGCTGGAAGATGAGCCCCTCAGGTTGTAGTTGAGGTGAATATGTGTTGTGGTGGCTGTTCCTACTTATAGCAACCCTGCATACAGTTTACTAAGGCTATAAATCTTTAAGGGAGCAGAAAGCCTCATATTTCTCCTGCAGAACAGCTAGTAATTTCTACCTGCTGACCTGAAGGTTAGCACCCTAACATATAACTATTACGCTACCAAAGTCCACTCTTTGGGTACAAAGGCACACAAAATAGGACTGGGGAAGGGCTTCTTTCTCAAAATAGAGTTGACCGTTATCACAGGAATAGTGTAAAATCTACAGGACCTTCGTTTGCTGATCAGACACAACTCAAAATGAAGAGAAACTGCTTAAAAATACATTAGTAATCGGATCATGGAATATACAAAGTATGTATCTAGGAAATGTTGAAGTTGTCACAAATGAAATGGAATGCATAAACATCAATATTCTAGGCATTAGTGAGATGAAATGGACTAGCCGTGACCATACTGAACCTGATGATCACATAGCTTACTATGTTAGGAATGTCAAATTGAAGAGCAATGGCATCACAGTCATCAATAAAAAGAACATATCAAGATGTGTCTTGAAGAACAACGCTGTCTGTGACAGGATAATATCCACATGCCTTCAAGGAAAATCTGTTAATACAACTATTTTTCAAATTTACATGGTGTTGTTGTTAGGTGCCATGGAGTTGGTACTGACTCATAGCGACCCTATGCACAACAGAATGAAACACTCCCCATTCCTGGGCCAACCTCACAATTTCTGTCACACTTGAGCCCATTGACACTGCCACTTTGCCAATCCATCTAACTGGTGTCTTCTTTTTCTCTCAACTCTACTTTGAGGAGACAGCTCTTCCCAGTCACATTTTGAGTGCCTTCAGACCTGACGGGCTCATTTTCCAGCACTTTATCTGACAGTGTTTCTCTGCTATTCATAAGGTTTTCAGTGACTAAATATTCGGAAATCATTCATCACTCCTTCTTCCTAGTCTATCTTTGTCTGAAAGCTCATTGGAAACCTGTCCACATGGGTGACCCTGCTGGTATTTAAAATACAGGTGGCATAGCTTCCAGAATCACAGCAATTCACAAACCAACCACTAAAGTCAGTGATGATGAAATTAAAGAATTCTACCTTCTTCATGGAGCTCTGGTAGCGTAGTGGTTACTAATTGGGCTGCTAACCTCAAGGTTGGAAGTTCGACACTCCCAGCTGTTCCACAGGAGAAAGATGATGATTTCTGCTCCTATAAAGATTTACAGCCTTGGAAACCCTGTGAAGGGTCACTATAAAGTCAGAACCTACCCCACGGTATTTAACAACAACAATCTGCATCTTCAGTCTGAAATTGATCAAACATGGAATCAAGATGTACTGATAAATTACTGGTGATTGCAATGAAAGGGGGGATTGGAAACAAAAAGGAAGAATCAGCAGTTGGAAATTGTGACCTTGTTTATAGAAATGATGCTTGAGATCACATGGCTTCTCCATTACAAACATCTTTTTAAACAACATATAAAATGACTATATACATGGGCCCCACCCAATGAATACATAGAAATCAAATTGAAAACATCTGGGAAAAGAGATGGTGAAAAAGCTCCATATCATCAGTGAAAACAAGGGCAGGGGCACATTGCAGAACAGACTATCAATCACTCATATACAAGTATGGGCTGAAGCTGAAGAAAATTAAAACAAGTCCACAAGAGCCAAAATATGACCTTGAACGTATTCTAACTGAATTTAGAGAACATCTCAAGAACATATTTAATGAATTAGATCAAGCCCAAAGATGAGAACAATTGTGAGATGGCATCAAGAACACAACACAGAAAGAAAGCAAAAGGTTAATAAAGACAAGAAAGACAGAGAATTCCAAAATGTGTATCAGAAGAGACTCTGAAACTTGCTCTCCAATGTGTTGTTGTTGTTAAGTACCA
>NW_006415166.1:0-503 GCF_000296735.1 Chrysochloris asiatica | reverse complement strand
CATGTGCTTTATTGACTACACAAAGGCTTTAGATTGTGTGGAACATGACAAGCTATGGACAACATTGCAAAGTATGAGTATTCCTGAACACTTAATTGTGCTCATGAGGAATCTGTAGCTGGACCAAGAAGCAGTTATTCGAACAGAACATGGGAACACCGAATAGTTTAAAATTAAAAAAGGTGTGCAACAAGGTTGTATTATTTCACCATACTTATTCAACCTGTACGCTGAGCAAATAATCCGAGAAGCTGGGTTCTATGAAGAAAAACATGGTATCAGGATTGGAGGAAGACTCATTAACAACTTGCAATATGCAGATGATACAACCTTGCTTGCTGAAAGTGAAGAGGACTTGAAACGTTTACTGATGAAGATCAAAGAGCACAGCCTTCAGTGTGGATTACATCTCAATGTAAAGAAAACAAAAATCCTCACCACTGGACCAATAAACAATATTCTTATTAACAGAGAAAAGATTGAAGTTGTCAAGGACTTCATTC
>NW_006415165.1:4411-5451 GCF_000296735.1 Chrysochloris asiatica | reverse complement strand
GTCAGCGGTTCGAAACTACCAGCCGCTCCGCGGGAGAAAGATGAGGCTTTCTACTCCCGTAAGGATTTACACCCTCGGAAACCCCGTACAGGGTCGTTATGGGTCGGAACCGACTCGAAGGCACTTAACAACAACAACTCTACCTTCAAGAGCAAGTTTCAGACATTCTTTTTTTTTTTTTTTTTTCCTTTGGCTTATTTTTAATGACCTTCTGTTTATTCATTAGTGTTTAATATGTCAAATCTATCTTTTGAGATGGTCTCAAAATGCAGGTGAGATATACTAAAGCTTGTACTTTGATTCTCATGAACTCATTTAATTTTCTTCAGCTTCAACTTGCACTTACATATGGTCAATTGATAATTTATTCTGCAGTCAGTTCCTGACCTTGATCTGACTGATGGTCTCTACCCACAGAGTAGTCATTTTGATTCAAATGTATTCCATGTCACGAGATCCAGTTATATGGTTCGCGTTTATGTTCATGAAAAAAATATTTGCAAAAAAGAAGTCTTTGGTCTTGAGAAAGTCTAACATGTGATCTCCAACATCATGTCTATCACTATGACTATATTTTCCAACTACGGATCCTTTTTGTATGTTTTCAATTTTCAAATCCCTATCACCAGGAATAGTCATTGCATCCTGATTCCATGTTGGACCAATTTCAGACAGCAAAGTTAGTAATGTTACTGACAGCTTTGTACTTCAGGGTACATCTTAAAATTTCTTGACAATGAATGCTGTATCTTTCAAAATATCGTTGGGTGAGTTCTAACACCCAAGCTTTTGGTTAATAGTTGAGCATTTAACCATTTATCCAACCCAGGGACTAAACCACATGTTATTCAATATCTAATATTAACACTGTTTTGTTTTCTCTTTTGGAAATGGGAACAATATGGATGTCTAGTTCACTAAGAATAAATTATATAATCACACAAAATGCAACCATATCTAATAATGTTATATTATCTTTTATCTTGATAAGATAAATGATAAGACAGGCATTATTATTTATATTTAACATATCTAATCAT
>NW_006415165.1:0-551 GCF_000296735.1 Chrysochloris asiatica | reverse complement strand
GAGAAGGTCAGGTAAATTACAGGATAAAATAGACTGCACAAAATGGAGGGAAAAGTTAATGGACTATAAGGTAACCTCAAAGAAAATTAAAACTTCACAACATACCAGAAAAATGAAAATCCAAGAAGAACATGGAAACATTAAAACTAGGAGGAAACTCACAAGGAAGAACACAAAAAGCATGAACCCAACAAAGGAAGACACACAGAACAAAGAAAGCAGCAACACTACAAAAAAAAAACAAATATAATGGCAGCAATTAATTCATTGTTTTTGTGTTGTTATTAAGTGCTGTCGAGTCAGTTCCAACCCATAGCGACCCTGTACAGGGTTTCCGAGGCTATAAATCTTTACAGGAGCAGAACACCTCATCTGTTTCCTGTGGAGCAGCTGGTAGTTTCGAACTGCTGGCCTTAAGGTTTGCAGCCCGATTCGTAACCACTATGCTACCAAAGTTCATAGCTATCCATAGCTATTGATAATTAAACTGAATGTAAACAGATTAAATGCACCTGTTAAGAGACTGAGAGTGGCAAAATGGATAAGAAAAC
>NW_006415164.1:3958-5967 GCF_000296735.1 Chrysochloris asiatica | reverse complement strand
ATTCCTTTATATGTGGTTCAGAGTTCTGGGACCATCCCCTGAAGCTGCTTGGTCGGGTATTCTGTGTTGTTAGCGGAGCTCTCTGCTATACGTCCATCCGATCTTCCGTCTTGTTTGTTCCTCACATTTGCCTATTTCTTATGTGTGCCATCGTACAATATTTGTCCTATTGTGACTGTTTCAGTGTAGTGTTTTTTAAGATTCATCCATGTCACAGCATGATGTAGCAGGACTTTATGTCTTCTTATGGCTGAGTAGGAGTTCCTGGGTGATACGAATGGCTAAGTGCTAGACTACTAGCTGAAAGGTTGCTGGTTCAAATCTATCCAGAAATGCTTTAGAAGATGAGCCTGGTGATTTGCTTCCCAAAAGTCACAGCCTTGAAAACTCTATGTAGCAACTCTACTCTGCACACGTGAGATCACCATATGTCAGAAATCACTTGAAGGGTACTAACAACAACAACATGGCCGAGTGACATTCCACTGTATTAGTCCTTTGTTGACTGAATTATTCAGCTGCATTTAAGGTCTCTAGTCACCTTCTTTTCTTTACAACTTCCTAGGTCCTTTGCTTTTTTGACCCCATTCTTCCTACTCCTCTGCCTGCCTTCCGGACATTCCTTTTTCTGGTTCTATCATCCTTTCCTCTGCTCCCATTAGTCCTTCAGCACTGGGCTCCCCAGGTGCCAGGCTTTGAGTTTCACCCTTAGCGCTCTTAGTGTGCTATCTTTTGAGTTGTAACTCTCACCTCCATGCTGTGTGACACGTGACTTTCTACTTAGTTCAGACTTCTCCCCTAAGCTTAGATTGATTCATAGACTCAAATGCCTGCCAGGTCCTGGCTTAAACCCAGAGTTGGATTTTGGGAGATGAGCATTTCTCAGAAATTGAAACAGTTTCTAAGCAATGAGCATGATGCTTCCTTTAAAAATTGTATTATTATAGCCATTGGCGAATGTTTACTCAGTCATATACCATATCTGATTGCCAGGAATTCAATAACTACTTATTGAAGAGCTTTTATAAGCTAGTGATTATGTCAGGCAAAGCGGCTTACAAACTAATGAGGTGAGGGGCAGAGATAATAGGGCAAGTCCACAAATGCCTGTAATTGAAGACAGAAAACGAGTCACAGCAAGGGAGAGGGCAGCGGAATCTACAGCTTTCTGCAGCACATATGCCTGCTTTTCCGATCCCTTCCCTCCACTTTCACATCTTTCCTCAAAGGGCTGCAGAGCCAGGCAAGAGGAGGTTTTTTGTTGTGGTGGTGGATTTTAAGGTAGAGAGAATTGTTGGCTGCTTTTTTAAACTCTTTTTCTCTTGCTCGAAGCTGTTGGTGTGTCTTTGTTTTTTTCAGCTGTCTTCTGAAAACTGTCAGTCTTTCTAGGCCAGAAACAGGTACATGTTCTTAATGGATTCTTATGTTAGCCGTCATCATAACAGTAATACAAAGGAATGTATACCAGAAATGTATGTCATTACGTTTCTTTTTTTCAAAATTCGCCAGTATTTTATTTCTGTCCCCTCTTTTTCCATTCACAGTCATAATGTAATTAGTTACCTTGACCCCATGGAAAGAGGGAGGGGGAAAATCTGACATTTAGAACTACCAATTACAAGAAAAATAGATTTTTAAAAATGAAATGCTTCCATCATAGTGGATTCTTTTTTTATTTAATTTAATGTTTTATTGTGAATTATGTGATAGTTTACATGGGAGAACATTCGTTTTACATTCATCCATTCATATATCATTTCATTGCCATGGTTACAATCCCCTCCATACATCAAAAGTCCCCAGCCGCTCCATCTCTCCACATCATTGTTTCTGCCTCCATATCTTGTGTCACTGCTTCTCTGGGTAGGGTCCCGCTCTCCGCTCTTCTCCCTTGATGGTCCCAGGGACCTCCACTCCTAGACTGAAAAGTTAATCACTCCCCTCCTTGCTACCTTTACATTTCCAACCCTCACAATCAGTCCTGATAACAATTATTCACTATTGTATCA
>NW_006415164.1:0-493 GCF_000296735.1 Chrysochloris asiatica | reverse complement strand
TTTCCAGTTCTGCCAGCACCATCTGTTGAAGAGACTAGTACCTCCCCATGCGATATATTTAGGTGTTTTGTCAAAAATCAGTTGGCTGTATATAGATGGGTTAATTTCTGTATTCTTGATTCTGTTCCATTGATCTTTCATTGTACCAGTACCAGCTGTTTTGACCACTGTAGCCGCGTAGTAAATTTTGAAATCAGGGAGTGAGAGGTTTCCAACATTTTTTTCTTCTTAAGCAGTTCTTTGCTTAATCTGGGTCTCTTTCCTTTCCATATAAAGTTTATAATTGTTTTTTCCATCTCTTTGAAGAATGTTGTTGGAATCTGGATTGGGATTGCATTATATGTTTAAATTGCTTTGGGCAGTATTGACATTTTCACAAGTTAAGTCTTCCTATCCAGGAACATGGTATATTCTTCCATTTTTGTAGGTCTCTTTTGGTTTCTTGTAGTAGTGTTTTGTAGTTTTCTTTGTATAAGTCCTTTGTTTCTCTGGT
>NW_006415163.1:5369-5847 GCF_000296735.1 Chrysochloris asiatica | reverse complement strand
TGGAAATGTAAAGGTGGATGTTTTTGTAGCAAAAGGAGGGGACTGTATGACTTTGCAGTTCAGGAGCGGAGGCCCCTGGAACCATCAAGGGAGAACAGGAGGAGTACAGGACCCTACCCAGGAAAACTGTGATGCCAAAGATGGAGGCAGAGATGATGACGTAGAGAGATTGAGCAGCTGGGGACTCTAGACCCAGAGAGGAAGAAGGGCTGTGTGCTGATGACTTGGGGTGGGAGGGACAGGTTTACAGGGTGTACTCTTTGGTTGGTTGATGATGCATGGAGGGGATTGTAACCATGGCACTGAAACGATATATATACGATAGGATAGATGTAAAGCTAATGTTCTCACATGTAAACTATCACATAATTCACAATAAAACATTTTTTTTAAATGTTTGCTGGCCTGTTTTTATATCACCAGTCTGTCCATGTTTATGTTCATTCTATTAATTTCTTTCATTAATTTTTTATATATA